>NC_054495.1:4991151-5156151 GCF_017639515.1 Carcharodon carcharias | reverse complement strand
GTGCTGGGGGGGATGGGGGAGTGCCACTCTGTCAGAGGGAACAGTGCTGGGGGGGATGGGGGAGTGCCACCCTGTCAGAGGGAACAGTGCTGGGGGGGGATGGGGCAGTCCACCCTCTCAGAGGGGGCAGCGCTGGGGGGTAGATGGGGGAGTGCCACCCTGTCAGAGGGAACAGTGCTGGGGGGTGAGATGGGGCAGTCCACCCTGTCAGAGGGGGCAGCGCTGGGGGAGATGGGGGAATGCCACCCTGTCAGAGGGGGCAGTGCTGGGGGGGGGGCGTGGGGGGGTGGGGGGCGGAGAGATGGGGGAGTGCCACTCTGTCAGAGGGAACAGTGCTGGGGGGGATGGGGGAGTGCCACTCTGTCAGAGGGAACAGTGCTGGGGGGGATGGGGGAGTGCCACCCTGTCAGAGGGAACAGTGCTGGGGGGGGATGGGGCAGTCCACCCTGTCAGAGGGGGCAGCGCTGGGGGGTAGATGGGGGAGTGCCACCCTGTCAGAGGGAACAGTGCTGGGGGGTGAGATGGGGCAGTCCACCCTGTCAGAGGGGGCAGCGCTGGGGGAGATGGGGGAATGCCACCCTGTCAGAGGGGGCAGTGCTGGGGGGTGAGATGGGGCAGTCCACCCTGTCAGAGGGAACAGTGCTGGGGGGTAGATGGGGAAGTGCCACCCTGTCAGAGGGGGCAGCGCTGGGGGGTAGATGGGGGAGTGCCACCCTGTCAGAGGGAACAGTGCTGGGGGGTGAGATGGGGCAGTCCACCCTGTCAGAGGGAACAGTGCTGGGGGGTGAGATGGGGCAGTCCACCCTGTCAGAGGGAACAGCGCTGGGGGAGATGGGGGAATGCCACCCTGTCAGAGGGGGCAGTGCTGGGGGAGATGGGGGAATGCCACCCTGTCAGAGGGGGCACTGCTGGGGGGGAGATGGGGGAATGCCACCCTGTTGGAGGGGGCAGTGTTGGGAGGAGATGGGGGGAGTGCCACCCTGTCGGAGGGGGCAGTGCCGTGGGCGGGGGTAGGGGGATGTGGGGTGCACTGCCCGTCAGAGGGGTCATCTTTTGGATGAGGGAGGAGTTAAACAGAGGGCCCTGCCTGCCCTCTCCAGTGTGAGTAAAAGATCTCTCAGCCACTATTTCGACAAAGAACTAGGGTGGGTCTGTCTGACGGCCTTGGGCAAAAATTTATCCCTCACTCCTTTGCACTTAAAATCGATTGGCTTGTCCCGAATGCCTTGCTGGGAAAACCTCTGTCCTCTACAGGATGAGAAGTGACCACACTCACAAAGCCCTTCATTGGCTGTGAACTGCTCACCACTTCCTGATGTGCTAAATGCAAGTTCTCCCCCTCCTTTTTTCGTTCCTCACTCACTCTCAATCTCTCTCTCTCTCTCTCTCTCTCTGTGGTGCCCTGAATGTCTTGTCGCTCTGCCAACCCCTTGGGCACTTTACCCCTCCCCCCCCCCAATCTCTCACCTCCCCAAACATCACTTGTCTCCCTCCCAATGTACGACACACACACACACACACACACACACACACACACAGACACACACACAGACACACACACAGACACACACACAGACACACACACAGACACACACACCAACACTGGCAAACCCTTTCCTCTCTCCCACCCTCCCAATATAAATCCGTGGCTTCACAAGAGAAGTAGGGACAGGGTGGGGGGAAACTCATCCCCCTCCCTCCCCCTTAAAGACATAAGCCATGACTAGTACAGGGAGCAATGGCCTTAAACACAGGATGGTGCCTGTCCCTTTAAGACTCCCTGACCTTGTCGTTTGCCCCTCAAGAGGCAGTGTGAGTGAGGCCACGGGAGAGACAATTAAAGAGGCAGTGTGGTTGCCAATAATTATGGGGTTGCACAGGGGAGAATGCAGAAAGTGCAGCAACATGCTCAGCACTTGCTAAACCTGGCACTTGAGAAACCTCCATTCATCACCCTGGCTGGCGCCTCTCCAAGGATCAGGTTTTGAGCAACTGTCAGTGCATTCCCTTCCCCTTCCTCACCCCACCCCCTTCCACAGCCGCTTCTCCGTCTCTCCAACGCGCAAAACATAGCCCTAGATCCTATCTCTGCAGTGGAGGGAGCGGGGGTGGGGGGGGGGGTGGGGGGGGAGTCTTATCCGAGAAAATGCTTGGAATGCCTTTCCATGTTAACCTGCCTGAGACACTTGTCGACACCCAATCTTATCGCGAAGCCGCAGAGAGAGAGAGAACCATAAACACCCCTGTAAACCCCAACCTCAAACCAGCTCCCCCCACCGCCCCCATTTCTCATCCACCCCACCCCACCGATGCTCATTCCTCCACAAGACAGTCTATCTGCACAATGGGTGATTGATTGATGGGGCAGCTGCTTCTGCATATAGTGTGCTGGATACAGAGAGAGAGAGAGAGAGAGAAAGCAGTAAACCTTAACTCATTAAATAGGGGAGCAGCAGGGAGAGAAAAAGAGGTGAGACAGAGCGGAGAGGAAAGATAGACAGGGACGTGGATTAGAGGAAAGATAGGGGTGTAAGGGCACACAGAGCAGGAGAGCGAGGGAGTGAGAGAGGTGGTGACAATTAAGACACAGGCTCACGGATAGTTGAAGGGAGGAGACAGGCAGAGAAAGGTAAAAGCAAACCAATATAAAGGTGGAAAAGGGATTAGGGAGGAGGAGAGGGAGGAGGGCGAGAGAGTGAGGGGGTGAGTGGAGGAGAGGGAGAGGGTGAGTGAGTGAGTGAGGGGGTGAGTGGAGGAAGAGGGAGGGTGAGAGGTTGAGGGGGTAAGTGGAGGAGAGGGAGAAGGTGAATTGAGTGAAGGGGTAAGTGGGGAGGAGAGGGTGAGCGAGTGAGGGGGTAAGTGGAGGAGAGGGTGAGTGAGCGAGGGGGTAAGTGGAGGAGAGGGAGAAGGTGAATGAGTGAGGGGGTAAGTGGGGAGGAGAGGGTGAGAGAGTGAGTGGGTAAATGAGGAAGAGGGATGGGGTGAGTGGAGGAGAGGGGCAGGGCAAGAGAGTGAGGGGGATGAATGGAGGAGGGGTGGAGGAGTGGGGAGGGTGAAAGAGTGAGGGGGTAAGTGGAGGAGAGGGAGAGGCTGAGAGAGTGAGTGGGTAAATGAGGAAGAGGGAGAGAGTGAGTGGGTAAATGGAGGAAAGGGGTGGAGGAGGGGGAGGGTGAGAGAGTGAAGGGGTAAGTGGAGGAGAGGGAGAAGGTGAATGAGTGAGAGGGTAAGTGGAGGAGAGGAAGAGAGGGGTAAAAGAGGGAGAGGGTGAGGGGGTGAGTGGAGGAGAGGGGTGGAGGAGGGGGAAGGGTGAGAGAGTGAGGGGGTAAGTGGAGGAGGGGGAGAGAGGTGGATGATTTAGGATGAGTGATCAGAATGGGATGGGGTAAATGGTATGGAGGAGGAAAAATTGAGTTCACGAGGAGGTGGAAAGTGAGGATTGGTAGAGACAGAGAGAGTGAACAAGAGGAGAGGGGGCAGGACTGAGGGGGGGGGGGTCAGAAAATGTGAGGGACAGAAAAAAAGAGTGTGCAAGAGCAAGAAATGGAGGAAAAGTGTATGAAGGAAAAAACAGCCCGAATCCAACTTGCAGGATGGGAAAAGAATGAAGGAGAGAAAGGAAATGATTGGAGAGAGAATGCAGAGCGAGACAAAAGAGAAACAGAGTGAGAAAGTGATGGATGAACTGGGAGTGGCAGAGAAGAGAAACAGAGTGTGAGGAGAGCAAGAGGAGAGGAAGAAAGCAGAATTGAGAATGAAGGTGATGGGGAGGACGACAAGGAACAGATTGGAAACCAGATCAAGAAAGAGTTTAACAACTGGAGGAGGGAAAAGGTACAGGAGAGAGGCAATGGGGGTGGGAGGAGGGAAAGAGGGTGAAGAGGAGAGCAAGCTAGATAGGGAGAGCAGACAGGGTGAAGAGCAGAGAGGCAGGGTAGAGGGCGATGAAGAGAGAGGGAGATGGGAGGGGCAGAGGGTGAAGAGGAGAGAGAGAGAAAGGTGAGTGAAGAGAGAGAGGGAGGGAAAAAAGGGGGGGCAGAGGGTGAAGAAAAAAAGAGGAAGATGGGAGGCATCAGGTGAAGAGGAGAGAGAGAGAAGTGGGTAAAGAGGGCAGAGGGAGAGAGGTGGGTGAAGAGGGTAGAGGGAGAGAGGTGGGTGAAGAGGGCAGAGAGAAAGGTGAGTGAAGAGAGAGGAGGGAAACAAGGGGCAGAGGGTGAAGAAAAAAGAGAGAGGGAGATGGGAGGGGCAGAGGGTGAAGAGGATAAAGAGGGAGACAGGTGGTGAAGAGAAGGAAAGGGGGAAGGGGTGAAGAAGAGAGAGGTGGGTGAAGAGGGCAGAGGGAGAGAGGTGGGTGAAGAGGGAGAGGTGGGTGAAGAGGAAGAGGTGGGTGAAGAGGGCAGAGGGAGAGAGAGGTGGGTGAAGAGGGCAGAGGGAGAGAGGTGGGTGAAGAGGGCAGAGGGAGAGAGAGGTGGGTGAAGAGGGCAGAGGGAGAGAGGTGGGACAATGGATCAAGGAGAAGGGGGTTAAGGATGAAGGGGCGAGAGAGAAAGAAAGAGAGTTGGGGGGGGGAAAGGGGGTGAAGGAGGGGAGGGAAAACGGGAGAAATGGTGGGGGGTGAGAGGAGAGAGTAAACCTGGGAGACAAAGGGGACGCAGAGAGCCTGGGAGAAAGAACGAAGTGTGTGGGAAAGAGAGAGAGAGAGAGAGAGGTGGGGGAGCCGGGGAAGCGATCTCCCGCTGCAGTTTAAGAAGTTTACAGGCTTAGGATGAGGGAGAAAGAGAGAGAGTGGGCACTCCCAGTGCGGTTCAGGGACAGCGAGGAGAGTACACAGAGCAGACAGAGAGAGGGAAGCGAGCAGAATCTCTCCCGGCAACTGAGCAGGACACTTAAATCAAACAAATCAAACAACGCAGCCTGATCGCACTGAAACTGCAAGAAACAAGCTTTGAAATGCAACCCTGAAACAATCCCTGAAGCAAACACGAAATAACCAGGCAGCAGCAGCAGCTCAATTCATTCACAAGGCTGGACCACCTGCTAAAGTCTGTTTGCAAAGTTTAAACAAACAGTTCTGTTCCTTTCATCTGTAAATGAGTCGCACAGAATAATAATCCCCCCACCCCTTTCATTATTTGTACAGCTTATTTTTGGAAAATGAAAAATCTTTTTTTTTTACCTGGGACGGCGAGTGCTAGAAATATAATTCCTCCCAAACACTTCATTCTCTCCAAGCTGTGCTCCAGCAGTTCTCTGTATCAAACAGTGAAGCGTTCGCAGTCCCTCTCCCTCCCTCTCTCTCTCTCTCTCTCTCTCAGTCGGAACGTTTATTAGAGTCCCGCCCCTTGGGATTCTCTGAGAAGGAGGGAGAGGCAGACACACAGAGAGAGAGAGAGAGAGAGAGGGGAGATGGAAAGAAGGGGGAGGGAGAGAAAAGGGGGAGAGGAGGAGGAGGAGGGGGGGAAGGGGGGGAGAGGAGGGGGGAAGGGGGGAGAGGAGGGGGGAAGGGGGGAAGGGGAGAGGAGGAGGAGGGGGGAGAGGAGGAGGAGGGGGGAGAGGAGGAGGAGGGGGAAGAGGAGGGGGGAAGGGGGAGAGGAGGAGGGGGAAGGGGGAGAGGAGGAGGAGGAGGGGGGAAGGGGGGGAGAGGAGGGGGGAAGGGGGGAGAGGAGGGGGGAAGGGGGGAAGGGGAGAGGAGGAGGAGGGGGGAGAGGAGGAGGAGGGGGGAGAGGAGGAGGAGGGGGAGAGGAGGAGGAGGGGGGAGAGGAGGGGGGAAGGGGGAGAGGAGGAGGGGGGAGGGGGAAGGGGGAGAGGAGGAGGAGGGGGGAGGGGGAGAGGAGGAGGAGGAGGGGGGAGGGGGAGAGGAGGAGGAGGGGGGAGGGGAGAGAGGAGGAGGAGGGGGGAGGGGGAGAGGAGGAGGAGGAGGGGGGAGGGGGAGAGGAGGAGGAGGGGGGAGGGGGAGAGGAGGAGGAGGAGGGGGAGGGGGGAAGGGGGAGAGAGGAGGAGGGGGAAGGGGGGGAGAGGGGAAGGGGGAGAGGAGAAGGGGAGAGGAGGAGGGGGGAGGGGGAGAGGAGGAGGAGGGGGGAGGGGGAGAGGAGGAGGAGGAGGGGGGAGGGGGGAAGGGGGGAGAGGAGAAGGGGAAGGGGGGAGAGGAGAAGGGGGAGAGGAGAAGGGTGAAGGGGGAGAGGAGAAGGGGGAAGGGGGAGAGGAGGAGGGGAAGGGGGAGAGGAGGAGGGGGGAGGGGGAGAGGAAGAGGAGGGGGGAAGGGGGGAGAAGAGGAGGGGGGAAGGGGGGAGAAGAGGAGGGGGGAAGGGGGGAGAAGAGGACGGGGGAAGGGGGGAGAAGAGGACGGGGGAAGGGGGGAGAAGAGGACGGGGGAAGGGGGGAGAAGAGGAAGGGGGAAGGGGGAAGAGGAGGAGGGGGGAAGGGGGAGAGGAGGAGGAGGGGGGAGGGGGGAGAGGAGGAGGAGGGGGGGAAGGGGGGAGAGGAGAAGGGGGAAGGGGGGAGAGGAGAAGGGGGGAGAGGAGGAGGGGGAAGGGGGGAGAGGAGGAGGAGGGGGGAGGGGGAGAGGAGGAGGAGGGGGGAAGGGGGGAGAGGAGGAGGAGGGGGGAGGGGGAGAGGAGGAGGAGGGGGGGAAGGGGGGAGAGGAGGAGGGGGAAGGGGGGAGAGGGGAAGGGGGAGAGGAGAAGGGGAGAGGAGGGGGGAGGGGGGAGAGGAGGAGGAGGAGGGGGGAGGGGGAGAGGAGGAGGGGGGAAAGGGGGGAGAGGAGGAGGAGTGGGGGAGGGGGAGAGGAGGAGGAGGAGGGGGGAGGGGGAGAGGAGGAAGAGGAGGGGGGAGAGGGGAAGGGGGAGAGGAGAAGGGGAGAGGAGGAGGGGGGAGGGGGAGAGGAGGAGGAGGGGGGAGGGGGAGAGGAGGAGGAGGAGGGGGGAGGGGGGAAGGGGGGAGAGGAGGAGGAGGGGGGAGGGGGAGAGGAGGAGGAGGGGGGGAAGGGGGGAGAGGAGGAGGAGGGGGGAGGGGGGAGAGGAGGAGGAGGGGGGGAAGGGGGGAGAGGAGAAGGGGGGAGAGGAGGAGGGGGAAGGGGGGAGAGGAGAAGGGGGGAAGGGGGGAGAGGAGGAGGAGGGGGGAGGGGGAGAGGAGGAGGAGGGGGGGGAGGGGGGAAAAGAGGAGGAGGGCGGAGGGGGGAAAAGAGGAGGAGGGGAAGGGGGAAGAGGAGGAGGGGAAGGGGGGAGGGGGGAAGAGGAGAGGAGAAGGGGAGAGGAGGGGGGAGGGGGGAGAGGAGGAGGAGGGGGGGAAGGGGGGAGAGGAGGAGGAGGGGGGAGGGGGAGAGGAGGAGGAGGAGGGGGGAGGGGGGAAGGGGGGAGAGGAGAAGGGGGAAGGGGGGAGAGGTGAAGGGGGAGAGGAGGAGGGGGAAGGGGGAGAGGAGGAGGGGGGAAAGGGGGAGAGGAGGAGGGGGGGAGGAGGAGAGGGGAGGGGGGAGAGGAGGAAGAGCGGGGGGGAGGGGGGGGAACAGGAGGAGGGGGAGGGGGAAAGAGGAGGGGAGGGGGAAAGGAGGAGGCAGGAAGAGAAGGGGGGTTGGACGAAGGGGAGGGGGGCAAGAGGATGGGGGAAGAGGGGGGAAAGGGAAGGGGAGGGGGAGGTGGAAGGGGTAAGGGAGGGGAAGGGGGCAAGAGGGGCAAGAGGAGGGGGGCAAGAGGGGCAAGAGGAGGGGGAGGGGAAGAGGAGTGGTGGGGTGAGAGGGGAGGGGGTAAGAGGAGGAGGAGGGGGTAGGGAGATTAATTTAGAGTAATACTCGTCTTTTTTTACAATCCAGCTTTATAAATTCTCAGTCATCGCTGTTCCCAATTGTGTCCTTGTCTCATTCCGTTCCCCTTATTAACAGGCAGGTGACAGCCCCAGCGCCTTGTTTAAAAACTACAAGCACTGCTCACCAAGGAGCATCCTTGATTGGGTTGTGGAGTCATTATGCCACGCACACACAACAAGGAGGCCATTTGGCCCATCCAGTCCATTCCAGCTCTCTGTGGAGTAATCCAGTCATTCACATTCAGCATCCCCCCCCCCCCACTCTATCCTCTTGTCCCTGCAAGTTTATTTCTCTCAAATCCCCACCCAGTTTCCTTTACAAACTGTTCATCGTCTCTGCTTCCACCGTCTCTGTTGTGGTGAGTTCCAGCTCATTACCTCTCGCTGTGTAAAAATATTTCTGCTCACATTCCACACCCTCCAACCACTCCCCCCCCCCACCCCACCCCCGGCCCACCACTGCTCCATCTCTTGCCCAACAGCTTAAAGCTGTGGCCCCTCCCCCACCAATCCTCTCACAGGAAGAGATTTTCCTCCTCCACCTTACTGAAACCTGTCACCATCGTGTCCTCCTCTATCGCATCTCCCCTCGATCTCCTTCGCTCCAGGGTGAACAATCCCAGCTCCTCCAACCCAACCTCGTAGCTACGATCCCCCATCCCTGGGACCAGTCTGGTCAACCTCCTCCGCACCCTCTCAAGGAGCCTCGCGTCCTCCCGAAAGTGTGGCGGCCAGAACTGGACACAGTACTCTAGTTGTGACCTAAACAGGGCTTCACAAATATTCAGTGCGACTTTTCCGCTTTTACTGCTCAGCACACCCACCCCTCTGTTTAGGAAACCCAAGGTCCCGTCTTCCTCACTAATTGCTGGAGTGTGATACGCCCATGTCCTGCTTAGAAGCACCAATGAGCTTCCTCAAACTAGGATTGACCCCGAGCCATATAGGGAGATATGAGGGACAGGTAGCCTAAACGCCTGGCAAAGACATCAGTTTTAAGGAGTGTCTTAAAGGCAGAGAGTGTGAGAGAAAGAGAGAGGCGGAGAGGTTTAGGGAGAGAATTCCAGTGCAAAGGGCCCCAGGCAGCTGAAGGCACAGCTGCCAATGAAACAGAGCCACAACCTGCATTTCCATAGCACCTACAGCATCCTCCGGATGTCCCAGAGGGCTTTACAGTGATTGAAATGTTTTGATGTGAGGCCACTGTTGGAATGTGGGGGTCAGGACAGCCAACTTCCACACAGCAAGCTCCCACAAGCAACATTGTGGTGAGGTCCCAGATCATCTGGTATAATGAGGTTGGTTGAGGGATAAATGATAGTCCCTGGGGAGAACTGTCTCCTGCTCTTCTTCAAATAGTGGCCAGGGGATCATTTACACCCACCTGAGAGGGCAGAAGCATCCTCAGTTTAACATCTCATCTAAAACACAGCTGACAGTGCAGCACTCCCTCAGTACTGACCCTCTCACAGTGCAGCACTCCCTCAGCACTGACCCTCTGACAGTGCAGCACTCCCTCAGTACTGACCCTCTGACAGTGCAGCACTCCCTCAGTACTGACCCTCTGACAGTGCAGCACTCCCTCAGTACTGACCCTCTGACAGTGCAGCACTCCCTCAGTACTGACCCTCTCACAGTGCAGCACTCCCTCAGTACTGACCCTCTGACAGTGCAGCACTCCCTCAGTACTGACCCTCTCACAGTGCAGCACTCCCTCAGTACTGACCCTCTCACAGTGCAGCACTCCCTCAGCACTGACCCTCTGACAGTGCAGCACTCCCTCAGTACTGACCCTCTGACAGTGCAGCACTCCCTCAGTACTGACCCTCTGACAGTGCAGCACTCCCTCAGTACTGACCCTCTGACAGTGCAGCACTCCCTCAGTACTGACCCTCTCACAGTGCAGCACTCCCTCAGTACTGACCTTCTGACAGTGCAGCACTCCCTCAGGACTGGATTGGGAGTGCCTCCCTGAATTTTGTGCACTATTCTCTAGATTAAGAGATTACACCCTGACTCTGAAGTGATAGTGTTATGCACTGAGCCACGGCCCCTAAATCGATGGTTAAAATGCCGGAAATGGAAGAGCAGAGACATAATGGAGAATGGTAGGAGCTGGAGGAGGTTACAGAGATAGGGAGGGTTGTAGGAGCTGGAGGAGGTTACAGAGATAGGGGAGAATTGTAGGGGCTAGAGGGGGTTACAGAGATAGGGAGGGTGTAGGGGCTGGAGGAGGTTACAGAGATAGGGAGGGTTGTAGGGGCTAGAGGGGGTTACAGAGATAGGGAGGGTGTAGGGGCTGGAGGAGGTTACAGAGATAGGGAGGGTTGTAGGGGCTAGAGGGGGTTACAGAGATAGGGAGGGTGTAGGGACTGGAGGATGTTACAGAGATAGGGAGGGTTGTAGGGGCTGGAGGAGGTTACAGAGATAGGGAGGGTTGTAGGTGCTGGAGGAGGTTACAGAGATAGGGAGGGTTTTAGGTGCTGGAGGAGGTTACAGAGATAGGGAGGGTTGTAGGTGCTGGAGGAGGTTACAGAGATAGGGAGGTTTGTAGGGGTGGAGGAGGTTACAGGGATAGGGGGTGTTCTAGGGGCTGGAGGAGGTTACAGAGATAGGGAGGGTTGTAGGGGCTGGCGGAGGTTACAGAGATAGGGAGGGTTGTAGGGGCTGGCGGAGGTTACAGAGATAGGGAGGGATGTAGGGGCTGGAGGAGGTTACAGAGATAGGGAGGGTTGTAGGGGCTGGCGGAGGTTACAGAGATAGGGAGGGATGTAGGGGCTGGAGGAGGTTACAGAGATAGGGAGGGTTGTAGGGGCTGGAGGAGGTTACAGAGATAGGGAGGGTTTTAGGTGCTGGAGGAGGTTACAGAGATAGGGAGGGTTGTAGGGGCTGGAGGAGGTTACAGAGATAGGGAGGTTTGTAGGGGTGGAGGAGGTTACAGGGATAGGGAGTGTTCTAGGGGCTGGAGGATGTTACAGAGATAGGGAAGGTTGTAGGGGCTGGAGGAGGTTACAGAGATAGGGAGGGTTGTAGGGGCTGGAGGAGGTTACAGAGATAGGGAGAGGGGCAAGACCACGGAAGGATTTGAACATGAAGATGAGAATATCAACGCTTTCCCATCCACACACACAAACACCTGTTCACACAAACATACACATACAAGCGTTACCACATTCACAAACATGGCCACACAAGACAACACAAACACACACACACACACAAGGTCACACACACACACTCGTCTGCACACACACACATGTCCATGTGCGTTCGCGTACATACACACACACACACACACACACACATACCTGCACACATGTCGACACACGTGTGGTCACACGTGCACACCTGCCTGCACACAACCCATGCACACCTATACACACCTACATGCACACGAATTTGAGATGGGGGAAGGGGAGAAGGCTCTAACTGATCGGTAACAAGTTTAAACAGTAAATGTCAGCAGCAACTGTGGAATGAATGGGGGGAAGTGATTGCGAGGGGTCATGTCTAGCTGTAGGATTTCAACATGTTTGCACCAGCTCTTATGAAACCCAGCACACGGGGCAGTGCGAACGCTCCTCCACATGTGTTTCCAGTTTGACTGAGCTGCGGCCTGATGTTCTCGAACAGGTTTGGCAAACAATGGGCTTTGCATCAGGACTCTTTGGACACACATCAAAGGGATCTGCTTCCCCATACGTTTCGAATGTTTGCTGTGGTTTCTGAAGCACTCCCATCCCCTTCCCTCCCCTGCGCACACCCCCCACCAACCACCCCCCCCCCCACCCCACCCCACCTTTTATTTTTCCAATTCTGCCGTCTTGACAAGCTGAGAGATTTAGACTGGGAGCTGAAGTTTTCACAAGTTGGCTCTCTCCTGTTCTCTCTCTCTCTCTCTCTCTATAAATATACACGTCAGTCATGTTTGCCTCCTTCAGGTCATGTACCAGGACCCTTGCCAGTCTGAGAGATTTTGGATTGAGTGCCCACGTAGCAGGTAGCAGATGGCGTTGTGTTTCTCTGCTGTCCTTACTTTGAATAACAATTGGTGGTGGGGCGAGCGAGAGAGAGTGGTGGGTAGGGAAGGTTTTTCTTAATTATTCCTGAGTGACAGGACACCGAGAGAGGGGAGCAGTGCACAGAGAGAGAGAGAGAGAGAGAGAGGTCCTTGCTCTTGAAGGCTCCCTTCAAAGAGACTTTGCTACCTCCAAGCACCCTGGTGTCGGCTGGAGTTGGCAGGCTCTGCCATTCCCCATCAGCAATCAAACTCTTTGGGAAAGCAATCGCTAACGAGGCTTAATACATAAAACAAAATCCACACGCAGGTTGAGATACAGTGTGTTGCTAGCTCAGGATGCATTCAGAACTCCCTCTGCTGGCCGGGTGAGCGCTTGGTGGGGAGCCAGAGCCCCCATGGGTCATATGTTTCAAGCATCTTCAGTGCGGCTGCCAACCCTCCAGTGATGAAACCTCCAGGAATACATAAGCAACTAGGAGCAGGAGTAGGCCATTCGGCCCTTCGAGACTGCTCCGCCATTCATTATGATCATGGCTGATCATCCAACTCAATAGCCCTGCTCCCCCACTTTCTCCCCACATCGCTGCCCGAGAGCGTGGGGGGAAGGCAGGTTCGATCGAGGGTTTCCAAAGGGAATTGGGTCAGTATCTGAAGGAGGAGATATAAAAATCGCAGGGAAGAGGCAAGGGAGTGGGGCCAGGTGAGGTTGACTTGCAAGAAGGCCAGCACGGACATGATGGGCTGTCGCGATCATACGATCCTATGATCGATCAGGCTCACACAATGGGGTTTACAGCATAGGTCAGGAGCCTGCCCATTTTTACCTGCCCACCTGCTCAGGCTAGCGTGGGAATTGTGCAATCCCACATGAGTGTTGGGACCTTCAGGGAGAGAGGGTTATAGAGACTGGCGAGTGGGGGCAAGGAGGGACAAAGCCCCAAATCCATTGTTTGCAAGGGTGCTGGTCGAAGAACAGCAAGCTGTGGGACAGTGGACACACACTCCAGTAGGTTAATGGCTCAAACACCTCAAACTCCCTGTGGAATTCTGCTCACAATGTTCTTATACTCACAACTGCAAGGAACAAGTGACTCCCTTCCTGTTTTTGCCACTGAACTCAAACTTTTTGCCAAATGTCCAAATCTGCTTACTGGGGTGTGTGTGCGTGTGTGCGTGTGTGTGTACTTGCGCAAGTGTGTGTCTGTGTGCTTGTGTGCCTGTGTGTGTGCATGTCTGTGCATCTGTGTGCCTATGTGTGTGTGTGCGTGTGTGTGTATGTGTGTGTACATGCGCATGTGTCTGCGTGCTTTTGTGTGTGTGTGCGTGTCTGTGTCTATGTATGTGTGTGTGTGTGTGTGTGTGTGTACGCGCGCATGTGTCTGTGTGCTTCTGTGTGTGTGTGCGTGTCTGTGTGTCTGTGTGTGTGTGTGTGTGTTTCTTCTCACCTAGTTGTGCTCATCCCTGTACATGTTCCTTTGGGCTTGTGCGGTGCTTGTAATTATATTTGTGTGGTGGTGGTTGAGAGTGACTGTGTTTGTTTTTTTCTGGTTCATTTGTCTGACTTGTCACTTGTGTCATGTTAATATGTCGGTGTGCCTTTGTGCTTTGGAACTTGTGTTTACATGATTGTGTTTCTATTTATGTCTTTGTGTCCGTGCGGTTGTGTGCACATATCTGTGAGCGTCTACTTGCAGCATGCTTGAGTGCATATGTCTGTGGTTGTGTGAATGTGTGCTTCTGCGTACACATGTGTAGTGGGTGCATAAGGCCTGCCCGTGTGGTTGTATGATCATGCACATGCATATGTGGCTATGTACATAGTAGGGTGCATGGGCGCAAGTGCGCATTTGCAAATACATGCATGGATGCATGCATGTGTGGTTGTGTGCAGATGCACCTGCATGTGTGGTCCTGGCTGCATGCATGTGCGGCTGTGTGCAAACATGGCATGCATGTGTGGTTGTGTATACAAGCACGTGAGCATGTGTGCCCCTGAGAGGGATATATTTGCATTGGAAGCAGTTCCAAGAGGGTTCACTTGGCTGATTCTTGGGTTTGAGGGGTTTTCCATGTGAGGAAAGGTTGAGCAGATTGGACCTGTAGCCATTGGGGTTTAGAAGAATGAGAGGTGATCTCACTGAAACAATGTATATGGTTCTGAGGGGGGTGCTTGACAGGGTAGATGCTGAGAGGGTGTTTCCCTCTTGTGGGGGGGGTGGGATCTAGAACTTGGAGGGGGGGGGCACAGCTTCAGAGTAAGGGGTCTCCCATTGAAGATGGAGAGGAGGAAATATTTCTTCTCTCAGAGGGTTATCTGTCTGAAATTCTCTTTCCCAGAGAGCAGTGGAGGTTGGGTCATTTAATATATTCAAAGCTGAGTTGGACAGATTTTCAATAGACAAGGGGGTCAAGGGTTAAGGGGCAGACAGGGAAGGTCACTATCAGACCAGCCATGATCTTAGTGAATGGTCGAGCATGCTTGATGGGCTGAATAAACTACTTCTGTTCCTACTTCTTATTGAACCTTGAACCCATTGAACCCTGAACCTGTTGAACCATGAACCTTGTACCTATGCAACCCATAGGACCTATTCCCACTTAGCCCTGTGCCCAATGAATCTTGTATTGTTTGGACTCAGGAGCCAACTTCTGTCCTTTAAATCCTCTGTACTGTCAGCCCTTCACCAGCGAGCACAGTGACACTGTGGTGATGCTGGAGGCGATGGCGTAGTGGGTATTGTCACTGGACTAGTAACCCAGGGACCCTGGGTAATGCTGTGGGGACCTGGGTTCAAATCCTGCTGTGATAGTAGAATGTGAATTAATTAAAAAAAAATCTGGAATTAAAAGTCTAATAATGACCATGAAACCATTGTCGATTGTCGTAAAAACCCAGCTGGTTCACTAACGTCTTTAAGGGAGGAAATCTGCTGTCCTTACCCAGTCTGGCCTACATGTGACTCCAGACCCACAGCAATGTGGTTGACTCTTAATGCCCTCTGAACTAGGGATGGGTAATAAACGCTGGCCTGGCCAGTGACACCCACACACCCATGAACGAATGAGGAAAGACATCCTCGCCCCCTAGTCGGTGGGGGGGGGGGGTTTGAAGCCCCACTCCAGGAACTGGACACAAAGTCGCGGCTGATGCTCGGGCGCAGTACCCCAGGGAGAGCTGCCCTGCCGGAGACGCCAGCTCGGGATGAGAGGTGAAACTGAGGCCCCGCCTGCCCTCTCAGGTGGGTGTAGACGGAGCCCACCGCCCGCTATTCCAAAGGAGGCCAACCTGCCTGGCCCAAAGCCGATACCCTGGCTGTCGTCAGCTGGCTGTGTGCAAGCTGGTAGCTGCATTCCCTCATGACATGAGGGGGGCTATACTTTCACTGACTGCGATGCGCTGAGGGACCCCTGGTGGTTGTGGACCGTGCCAAAGGAATGCACACCTTTTCTTTTGCAACTGGGGGCAAGTGTATGTGGGTACGTGGAGAGGGACATCTGGATGACAGTCCTGCGAGGCACATTTCACTGCTGTATAGCTGCAAGTTGTGTCCAGTCTGGCTGCTTCCTGGACAGGTATCGTCCGTTTTACTTTATGCCGATTCCCCTCATCACCTCCCTCAACACAAACATCTCTCAGGGCGTCAAGAATCCTCCACACCTCTATGCAGGATGTTGTAATGTTCTCACGCGGGGGGGGGGGGGGGGAGGCGGGTGGAGGGGGGAGGTGGTGGCGGTGGGGGGGAAGTTTTATAATCCGCTCCATGTTGTAAAATAATTAAATGTGATTTTATAAACACATGGCCTTTCCCGGCTCGATTAACATGAGCGGTTAACTTTTCCGCTTTGATCTTTCCATGCACACTCCACCAGCATTTTGTTTAACCCACCTTCCCAAAGCCGTAGCGTGGAGTGGTGATGAGGCCAGTTATCCCAGGGTCAATCCCTGTTTCCCCACGCCCCCCACCCCCCCTCCACCGCCAGAACGCCTTTTCCTCATTCACTCACGAGATGTGGGCTTCGCTGGCTGGGTCCCAGCATTGATTGCCCATCCCTAATTGCCCCCTTCAGAAGGTGGTGGTGAGCTGCCTTCTTGAACCGCTGCAGTGGACTGTGTGGTATAAACCTCCTGCAAGAGGCAAGGGTCTGCTGTGGCTCAGTGGGTAGCACTCTCTGGGCCGCAAAGCTCTGGGTTCAAATCCCACTTCCCAGAAAAGGGCCTGAATCTTTCCCTTGGCGGGCAAGCAAGATCGACAGGGCCTGGGAACCCTCGGGAGGCAAGCCCCTCCCACCGCCATTGCCCGCCGGCCGCCATTTCATGCTGGCTGGCCAATTAAGGCCTTGCCCAGCGTGAAGGGCATCTTCCCAATGGTTGGGAAGGGGGAGTCAGGGGGCCAATGATGACCCGGTGGGGGGGGGTTTAAAAGCGGAAGAGGTGGCTGCCAGGGTGGGTGGGTGGGTTAATCTTTCTGTGCTCTGGAGAAATTGGGGCAATGGCATCAACAGCGGTTGGAGGCTTCAGGCAGGTGGGCACTCGGCACCACCCCCCCCCCCCACCCCGCACCCCCCCCCCCCCCCCCCCCCCCCCCCCCCCCCCCCCCCCCCCCCGCCCCCCCACCCACCTCATTGTTTTTCGGACGAGGTCCAAGTGGAGGAGTTGGTGTCAGGCGCCAGAACCCTCGTTCCCAAACCAAAAATCCTTGGGAGGAGTCGGCAACCGAGGTCAGCACTGTGAGGCACACATGGGTCCAAGAGATTCAACCACCTGCTGCGCTGGGCAAGGGAGAGTACCGTGTTGGCATGGATCTGTGTGTTGAAGTGTTAAGGGCTGGCCATTCCCCCCACCCCTGGAGCTCTCAGCGGTGCTAGAGTCTGAGTGCCAACTGTCAATGACGCCAGGGCTGGCCAAGGGCTGAACCCTGGCTGCTTGGACTGAGTGCCTCGCGGCTCAGGTGTGCCCTGCGAGGTGTTCCTCAGGCGGGGTTGGTCAGGCTGCAATGGTGCTGCAGGTAGAGAGCGGACTCATCAATGCTCCTCTGTCCTTTCTGGAGAAGAGGAGCTGTAACAACATCGAGAGGTTAAGGACAGGTGGAACTGCACGGTAAAGAATAAAGGTCAGTACCTGCCTGAACAGAGCGTCTGTCACCAGCTTGACACAACTGTGCCAGCTGATTGGGAGACTCCACACAGATCCCCTACTGACCCCTGGAAGGAGCCGGAGGCATAGAAGTTGAGGGCGACTGTGATCTTCAGAGCGACTGGCATGGGGTGTCCACCCACACAGTTGGAGCTGACCTCAGGGCCGATCCTCTGACAAATGGAGGTCACTGTCTCCCTGGAGAGGCAAAGCCTCCTTCAGCACTGCACCTCAGACATATTGAGGTTGCTGCATTGCCGCCTGTAAACCCGGGCAGCAGGATAGTGGCATCTTCTGCGGCCCCTTCCACCTTGGACTGCCTGCTGGCCCTGCACCCCCCTGTGCCTGCGCCTCTCCTCTTGCAGGTCCCTCCCCTGGAAGCTGAATAGGGACACCTGGCCCCCTCTCCCTCCTCAGAGGAGGTGCCACCAGCGGAGACAACAATCCCCTTTACCAGGGTAAGGGAAGGCTGTCTGATATCCGGTCAAAATCCTCCGGGGGCCTTGGAGTCGCCAGTAAGTCCTGAAATGAAGCCTGGAAATGCTGAGACTGAAGCTCAGGACAGAGAAGAAGCTGCCAAGTTCCAATAAGCAACCCGCAACAAACTACCTCCTAAACTCCTCACGACTCACACTGACAATGCTGCTGGCCCTGGCCCTTTTTACGCCATCCTTGGAAGAGGTTTTGCAGATTGTGGGCTGCCCGCCTGCCAGTTTTGCCCGGGTGACGAGGGCGAAATCGCACGGGCACAGTAAGGTCGTGTTCAGTTGGGATTTTAAGCGCCCTCTTCATTGATAGCGGGCCAGGCTCCGAGGCCTGCACACGCCTGCTGACCTGGTGGTGCTCGTGTGCGCTATGAGGTCAGGATCCTCGCCCGATGTCTTCTCGACCGATTTCACGCCCGGTCAGGTCGGGCACACGCCCGCGATGCTTAAAATTCTGGCAAGAGCTCAGAAAAAGCTAAGGCTGCAGCTCCCAGTGTCAGTACTGAGGGAGTGCTGCACTGTCAGAGGGTCAGTACTGAGGGAGTGCTGCACTGTCAGAGGGTCAGTACTGAGGGAGTGCTGCACTGTCAGAGGGTCATTACTGAGGGAGTGCTGCACTGTCAGAGGGTCAGTACTGGGGGAGTGCTGCACTGTCAGAGGGTCAGTACTGAGGGAGTGCTGCACTGTCAGAGGGTCAGTACTGAGGGAGTGCTGCACTGTCAGAGGGTCAGTACTGAGGGAGTGCTGCACTGTCAGAGGGTCAGTACTGAGGGAGTGCTGCACTCTCAGAGGGTCAGTACTGAGGGAGGGCTGCACTGTCACAGGGTCAGTACTGAGGGAGTGCTGCACTGTCACAGGGTCAGTACTGAGGGAGTGCTGCACTGTCGGAGGGTCAGTACTGAGGGAGTGCTGCACTGTCAGAGGGTTAGTACTGAGGGAATGCTGCACTGTCAGAGAGTCAGTACTGAGGGAGTGCTGCACTGTCAGAGGGTCAGTACTGAGGGAGTGCTGCACTGTCGGAGGGTCAGTACTGAGGGAGTGCTGCACTGTCAGAGGGTCAGTACTGAGGGAGTGCTGCACTGTCAGAGGGTCAGTACTGAGGGAGAGCTGCACTGTCAGAGGGTCAGTACTGAGGGAGTGCTGCACTGTCAGAGGGTCAGTACTGAGGGAGTGCTGCACTGTCAGAGGGTCAGTACAGAGGGAGCACAGCACTGTCGGAGGTCAGCACTGAGGGAGTGCTGCATTGTCAGAGGGTCAGTACTGAGGGAGCACAGCACTGTTGGAGGGTCAGTACCGAGGGAGCGCTGCACTGTCTGAGGGTCAGTAGGTCAGTACTGAGGGAGTGCTGCACTGTCGGAGTGTTAGTACTGAGGGAGTGCTGCACTGTCAGAGGGTCAGTACTGAGGGAGCACTGCACTGTCAGAGGGTCAGTACTGAGGGAGCACAGCACTGTTGGAGGGTCAGTACCGAGGGAGTGCTGCACTGTCAGAGGGTCAGTACCGAGGGAGCGCTGCACTGTCTGAGGGTCAGTACTGAGGGAGTGCTGCACTGTCAGAGGGTCAGTATTGAGGGAGTGCTGCACTGTCAGAGGGTCAGTACTGAGGGAGCACAGCACTGTTGGAGGGTCAGTACCGAGGGAGCGCTGCACTGTCTGAGGGTCAGTACCGAGGGAGCGCTGCACTGTCAGAGGGTCAGCACTGAGGGAGCGCTGCACTGTCAGAGGGTCAGTACTGAGGGAGCGCTGCACTGTCAGAGGGTCAGCACTGAGGGAGTGCTGCACTGTCGGAGGGTCAGCACTGAGGGAGTGCTGCACTGTCAGAGGATTAGTACTGAGGGAATCTCGCTGTCGATGGGGCAGGCTTGAGGGGTGCTGCACTGTTAATTCCCCATAAATAGGCTGGAGGTGGAATGTTTGTCCCTCAGACACAGCAGTTCCTGAGTTAGAGAGGTGCCAGCCAATCGGATGGCCAGCAGGTTTGTCATCCCTGCAGTGCCAGCGGGACTGTGGGCACTGATGGGAACAGTGCCAGCCCATGAGGGTGACCGTCACTGGAGTGGGATGCCAAGTTAAGTGGTGGAGGCAGGGTGGAGGGGGTAATCTGATTGGTCAGGCTGGAAGGCACCAGTGAGGGGGCAGGGGGGTGAAGGTGGTTGTGGGGGAGAGGTCAGGGCGAGTTTGAGAGGCCAGGCAGTGAAGGTAACGAGAGGCGACCCTTATTGAAACATATAAGATTCTTAGGGGGCTTGACAGGGTAGATGCTGAGAGGTTATTTCCCCTTGTGGGAGAGTCTAGGACCAGAGGGCATAATCTCAGAATAAGGGGTCGCCCATTTAAAACAGAGATGAGAAGGGATTTCTTCCCCCAGAGGGTAGTTAATCTGTGGAATTCTTTACCGCAGAGGTCAGTAGAGTTTGGGTTGGTAAGTATATTCAAGGTGGAGATGGACAGATTTTTAATCAGTAAGGGTATCAAGGGTTATGGGGAAAAGGCAGGAAAGTGGAGTTGAGGATTATCAGATCAGCCATGTTGGCAATCGAGTGGCACTTAGTGGGCCCAACCCCTCCACCGACTCTCATCCAACCCGTAACATTTCTCACAGGCCGGGGTGGGTAGGTGGACACCTGGGGGCCACATGCTGGACTGTAAGAATCTTCAAGGCTGCCAGCCTGGGGTGAAGGGGTGGGGGCAGGGCAAGGCTCAGCCCACCAGCGGAGCTGATGATTTACCACCGCGCTGCTTGTGGGATCTTGCTGTGCTCGTATCGGGCGGCTGCATGTTCTGACATTACGGCAGCGACCCCGCTTCGCCGAAGACTACCTTGTGCCGCACTCTGGAATCCCCCGAGGTTATGAAAGGCACTGTAGAAATGCAAGCTTTCCCTTCAGTAGCTGGGCTAGAAATAGCACAGGATAGCTTGCCAGATCCACCTCCCCATGGGATGGGAGGGAGGAAGAGAGTCATGGTGTCTACAAGCCTCATACCGGAATCTGGTAAGTTTATGTCCATTGTATTATTCGCTGTTACCAAAGCATTTCATTGAAAAGAGAATTTTAGTGATAAGTCATTAGGTTAACTCCTTGACTGCTCAACATTTATCTATGACCCTGCTATACTCTCAACAACTCATATCGGTTCACTCACCTTCAAGATCTCTCACACCATCTTCAACTACCCCACCTTTCCTTTGTTTTTTATTCATTCACAGGATGAGGCTGGGCCAGCATTTATTGCCCATTCCTAGTTGCCCCTTGAGAAGGTGGTGGTGAGCTGCCTTCTTGAACCGTTGTCGTCCCTGTGGTGTGGTGTTAGGGAGGGAGTTCCAGGATTTTGACCCAGCGACAGTGAAGGAACGGCCGATATATTTCCAAGTCAGGATGGTGTGTGGTTTGGAGGGGAACTTCCAGGTGCTGGTGTTCCCCATGTGTCTGCTGCCCTTGTCCTTCTCGATGGTAGTGGCTGTGGGTTTGGAAGGTGCTGTCTAAGGAGCCTTGGTGAGTTCCTGCAGTGCATCTTGTAGATGGTACACACACTGCTACTACTGTGCGTCGGTGGTGGAGGGAGTGAATGTTTGTGGATGTGGTGCCAATCAAGCAGGGCTGCTTTGTCCTGGATGGTGTTCAGCTTCTTGAGTGTTGTGGGAGCTGCACTCATCCAGGCAAGTGGGGAGTATTCCATCACACTCCTGACTTGTGCCTTGTAGATGGTGGACAGGCTTTGGAGAGACAGGAAGTGAGTTACTTGCCACAGGATCCCCAGCCTCTGACCTGCTCTTGTAACCACAGTGTTTATATGGCTTTATATTAATCCCCATATAACGGACTGAGGTGAACAGAAATCTCAATGAAAGCGCTGGGTGTTTACAATGAATGCAAATACATATGTCCAGTGAGAATAAGATCCTGAGGGTTCTTAGCAAGGTGGACATGGAGAGGATGTTTCCTCTGGTGGGAGAATCTAGAACGAGGGGTCACTGTTTTAAAACAAAGATGAGGCAAAAATATTTTCTCTCTCCGATGGTCGAGAGTCTTTGGAACTCTCTTCCTGAAAAATATTCCTGAATATTTTTGAGGCAGAGGTGGATAGATTCTTGATAAGCAAGGTTGGGGGGTTGGGGGGGAGGTTGGGGGGGGTGGGGGGGTGATTGGTTATCGGTGGGGTAGGCGGGATGCAGATTTCAGGTTACTATCAGATCAGCCATAATCTTATTAAATGGTGGAGCAGGCTCGAGAGGGGCCGAATGGCCTCTTCCTGCTCCCTGTTCGTACATGTTCGCAGATTGAGAGGAATCGAGCTCAGATCTCACGGGGGTAGCGTGAATTTTTTTTTTATATTTAACTCACAGGGTGTGTCTGTCACACGTTTATTGCAAACCCAAATGGGTTTTCACCGCAGTCCGGTGGTTTTGGCCTGCCCCTTACAGATTAGAGATTTTTATTTCCACATTTATTAATTAATGATATTTAAATTCCACCGGCTGCAAGCAATGGGGTTTGAACTCATGTCTTCCAATCTTTATGCTCCATGATTAGCAGTTCAGTAACATAAGCACTAATGCTGCTGTGGTGGGTCGTGGTAATGTCACTGGGCTCCCAATCTCCGAGGCCGAGACTAATGGTCTTGAGGACCTGGGTTCAAATCCCACTACAGCAACTTATGAAACTCAATTAGTTAATAGATCTGGAATATAAAGCTAGCCTCAGTATTGGGTGACCATCATTGATTGTTGTTAAAACCCATCTGGTTCCCCTCTGTCTCTTTAAGGGAGGAAATCTGCTGTCCTTACCTGGTCTGGCCTACATGTGACTCCAGACCCACAGCGATGTGGTCTATTCTCTAATCTCCTCTCCAAGGTGGCTGAGCCAGCCGCTCAGCGGTATCAAACTGTGACAAAGCCCCCAAAAGGAATGAGCTCCCTCTCTAACAGCACTGTGGGTGTACCTACACCACATGGACTGCAGCGGTTCAAGAAGGCAGCTCATCACCACCTTCTCAAGGGGCAATGAGGGATGGGCAATAAATGCTGATCGGCACCCAAATCCTGTGAAAGCGTTTCACAAAATGGAAACAGGCCCTTCGGCCCATTAGGCCTGCGCCAGTCATCAATATCCTTTCCACTCTAATCCCATTTTCCAGCACTTGGCCCATGGCCCTGTGTGCTATGGTGTTTCAAATGTTTATATAAATATTTCTTAAATGTTGTGAGGGTTCCTGCCTCTACCATCTCCTCAGGCAGTGAGTTCCAGATTCCCCCCACCCTCTCGGTGAAATAATTTTACCTCAAATCCCCTCTAAACCTCCTGCCCCTTACCTTAAATCTATGCCCCATGGTTATTGACACCTCCACTAAGGGGAAAAGTTTCTTCCTATCTACCCTATCTATGCCCCTTATTATTTTGTACATCTCTATCAGGTCCCTCCTCAGCCTTCTCTGCTCTAAGGAAAACAACACCAGCCTATCCCATCCCTCTTCATAGCTGAAACACCCCAGCCCAGGCAACATCCTGGACAATCTCCTCTGTACCTTCTCCAGTGCAATTGCATCCTTCCGATAGTGTGGTGACCAGAACTGCACACAGTACTCCAGCTGTGGACTAACTGGTGTTTTACACAGCTCCAGCTAAACTCCCTGCTGTTATATTCTGTGCCTTGACTAATAAAGGCAAGTATCCCATACGCCTTCTTAACCACCTGTGCATCTGTCCTACTGCCTTCAGGGATCTATGAACATGTACACCAAGGTTCCTGTGGTCCTCTGTACTTCCTGGAGTCCTACCATTCATTGTGTATTCCCTTGTTGTGCTACCCCTCCCAAAATGCATCATCTCACATTTTTCAGTATTAAATTCCATTTGCCACTGCTCTGCCCATCTGACCAGCCCATCTATATTGTCCTGTAGTCTAAGGCTTTCTCCTCACTATTTATGACACCTCTAATTTTTGTGTCATCTACAAATTTACTGATCATATCTCCCACATTCATGTCTAGATCATTAATGTACACTGCAAATAGCAAGGGGCCCAGCACCAAACCCTGTGGTTAACCCACTGGACACAGGCTTCCAGTCACAAAAATAACCTTCGACCATCACCCTCTGCCTCTTGCCACTAAGCCATCTTGGATCCAATTTGCCAAATTGCCCTGGATCCCATGGGCTCTTACCGTCTTGACCAGTCTCCCATGAGAGACCTTGTCAAAAGCCTTACTGAAGTCCATGTAGACTACATCAACTGCACTACCCTCATCTACACACCTAGTCACCTCCTAGATAAATTCAATCAAATTTGTTAGATATGATCTCCCCCGATAAAGCCATACTGACGATCCTGGCAGTCACACGTTTGTCAGTTTTAATGATTCAGAGAATTAGGAAGCTCAGGGTGAAAATGAAATAGATTTGCATTTCCATAGCACCTGAGGGCCACCAAAAGTGCTTTACAGCCAATGAAATCCTGTCAAATTATAGACACTATTGTTAGATTGCAAGCAATTTGTACACAGCAAGCTCCCGTGAATATCAACAAGATTATCTGTCAGTATCTGGATATTGGCTGAGGGATAAATGTTAACACAAAAACCCACTGCTCATCCCCAAAACCGTGTCTTGTGGGATCTCTCATGCCCACCTGAGAGGGCAGACAGTCCCTCAGTTTGAAGTCTTGCCTGAAAGGCAGCACCGCTGACACTGCAGCACTCCCTCAGTACTGCCACTGGGGAGTTCCAGCCTGGAACTTTTGTTCTCAAGTCTTTGGAGCCGGCCTTGAACTCACAACCTCCGGACTCAAAGCAGAGAGAGAAAACCACCCAATAACTCCTTCTTGAAAACATACAATGTTTTGGCCTCAACTACTTTCTGTGGTAATGAATTCCACAGGCTCACTGCTCTCTGGGTGAAGAAATTTCTCCTCATCTCAGTCCTAAATGGTCTACCCTGTATCCTCAGACTGTGACCCCTGGTTCTGGACTCCCCCACCATCGGGAACATCCTTCCTGCATCTACCCTGTCTGGTCCTGTTAGAGTTTTACAGGTTTCTATGAGATCTCCCCTCATACTTCTGAACTCCAGCGAATATAATCCTAAGCGACTCAATCTCTCCCCATAGGTCAGTCTCGCCATCCCAGGAATGTTGAATCCCATCGCAATTTCCAAGTCAAAATGTTTTGTAACTCACTTCTATATGTTTTAAGAATCAAATATATTTTGGCGGTGGGGGAGGGGGGGGGGGAGTAAAAAAAAAGGGCACTTCATCTGCAGGCCTGGGATGCGGGATGGGCTTTTTCCAAACACAAAAGTTGGGGGGGGTGGAGGGGAGGAAGGGGTTAAGGTCAATTAAAACTCCCAAATGGCCTGGTTGAGTCATAAACATTGTTATCGACCTGCTTGGTGACTGGCCCGCTTTCCAGCCCTCTCAAGTGACTCAGCCTCACCCCCGCAAGATCCTGGGCCCCCGTAAAGAGGGAGGGGTGGGGGGGGGTGGTAGTAGGCTATCCCTGCCGGGGGGTGGGGGGGTAGTTGGAGGGGGTAGTGCCAAGGGGCAAACACTCCCAAAAGTGGAGCAACCCCCGAAAAGGCAGGAGAGCTGGTCACTCTGTTTTGTCGAGGGGGTCGAGGGATGAACTCTGACCTACCACCCCGCCGCCCACCCCCCCCCCCCCCCCCACCCCCTGCCAGCGAATGCCAGGCCCATGGAGACGAGCGGAAGAACGGACAGGGGTCGGAGCCAGGGTGGCTGGGCTGGGGTTTCTGACGAATGACCACTGCGTCACATCGATCCATTCCCGCAGGCCAGGGCTGCCTCACGTGACCCTTGAACCACTGCTGCTGCGGCTTCGGCCTGTGACTCAGCTTTCAGTGCTCCTTCGTTCACGCTCTGGCGGGCGTCGCTGGCTGGGCCAGCTTTCGTCGTTGCCCACCACCCACCCCCCCACCCGCCACCCAATTGCCCCTCAGGAGCTGGTGGTGAGATTGCCCTTCTGTGAGGGCCTGAGGTATTGGCAGTCGGGTTAGAGAGGGCTTTCAGGAAGGGCAAGGCAGGCTGAGCAGTCCCTCTGCTCAAACTCAGGGTGGGTAACAGCTCACCACACCCTGCCTTATGGGGTAGGGTTAAACACTTTAAAAGAGGGTGCCTCGTAGGTTCTAATCACTCCCTCCGTCTTGATTCTGAGTCAAAGTGCCAATGCGTTGGAGCCCCACTCTAACCCCTTCATCCAGGCAATTACTCCCACTGCCAGTACTGAGGGAGTGCTGCACTGTCGGAGGGTCAGTACTGAGGGACTGCTGCACTGTCAGAGGGTCAGTACTGAGGGAGTGCTGCACTGTCAGAGGGTCAGTGCTGAGGGACTGCTGCACTGTGAGAGGGTCAGTACTGAGGGAGTGCTGCACTGTCAGAGGGTCAGTACTGAGGGAGTGCTGCACTGTCAGAGGGTCAGTACTGAGGGAGTGCTGCACTGTCAGAGGGTCAGTACTGAGGGAGTGCTGCACTGTCAGAGGGTCAGTACTGAGGGAGTGCTGCACTGTCAGAGGGTCAGTACTGAGGGAGTGCTGCACTGTCAGAGGGTCATCACTCAGGGAGTGTGGCACTAGCGGAGGCTCAGCACTGAGGAAGTGCTGCACTCTCAAAGGGTCAGTACTGAGGGAGTGCTGCACTGTCAGAGGGTCAGTACTGAGGGAATGCTGCACTTCCAGAGGGTCAGTACTGAGGGAGTGGTGCACTTTCAGCGGGTCAGTATTGACAGAGTGCTGCACTGTCGGAGGGTCAGAACTGAGGGAATGCTGCACATTCAGAGGGTCAGTACTGAGGGAGTACTGCACTGTCAGAGGGTTAGTATTGAGGGAGTGCTGCACTGTCGGAATGTCAGTACTGAGGGAGATCTGCACTGTCAGAGGGTCAGTAGTGAGGGAGTGCTGCACTGTCAGAGGGTCAGTACTGAGGGAGATCTGCACTGTCAGAGGGTCAGTACTGAGGGAGTGTTGCACTGTCATAGCGTCAGTGCTGAGGAAGTGCTGCACTGTCAGAGGGTCAGTACTGAGGAAGTGCTGCACTGTCAGAGGGTTAGTATTGAGGGAGTGCTGCACTGTCGGAGGGTCAGTACTGAGGGAGTGCTACACTGTCAGAGGGTCAGTACTGAGGGAGCACTGCACAGTCAGAGGGTCAGTACTGAGGGAGTGCTGCACTGTCAGAGGGTCAGTACTGAGGGAGTGCTGCACTGTCAGAGGGTCAGTACTGAGGGAGTGCTGCACTGTCAGAGTGTCAGTACTGAGGGAGTGCTGCACTGTCACAGGGTCAGTACTGAGGGAGTGCTGTGCTAATAACCTGTTGCAACAGGGCGTGTTTCATGAGGAGAAATTATTTGATCAAAACATTTTCCTCCTTCTACTGAAGAATGCTTCCCTCGCAAAGAATCAGCGTGACCTGGGGAGAGATAGCTCAATCCGCCTCGCAAAAATCCCTCTCTCGAAATTCTTCCGCCTACTACTCCTCCTCCAGTCCGCTCCCACTCCGAAGGCGCCAGCCCTCCTAAATAGGCTCCTCACCACTCCCCTTCACCTGAGTCCTCTCCCTCCTCCAATCCCTTTTCGATTCCTCTCTGTCGCTCCCCTTGACTCCTCGCTTTTTGCCCCTCCACTCCCGCACTATGGTCAGCTTGGCAGAGCAGAGAGTTGTGGTGGGGGTTTAACCACAGCGCTTCTTCCACGGTACATCCCTCACAGTCGCAGTGTGGGCCGAGAGAGACCCAGTGTCAGCAACACAATCAACCTTATTCTGATTTGTTAATTCTAAAATAATGGAAGACCGTCAGGAAAGAATGATCCAATTCAATTTCCTGTCCTGTCAACTTCCCTTGTGACAGGGAAACGTTATCCCTGGACAAATGAGTCAGCATCTAAGTGAGGAAAGCTACATCATTACTAATAGGATTAGTCATTCTAGATCGTCCTCTACACTGTCCCAATCAAACACTCCCAGGACAGGTACAGCACAGGGTTAGATACAGAGTAAAGCTCCCTCTACACTGTCCCCATCAAACACTCCCAGGACAGGTACAGCACGGGGTTAGATACAGAGTAAAGCTCCCTCTACACTGTCCCCATCAAACACTCCCAGGACAGGTACAGCACGGGGTTAGATACAGAGTAAAGCTCCCTCTACACTGTCCCCATCAAACACTCCCAGGACAGGTAGAGCACGGGGTTAGATACAGAGTAAAGCTCCCTCTACACTGTCCCCATCAAACACTCCCAGGACAGGTACAGCACGGGGTTAGGTACAGAGTAAAGCTCCCTCTACCCTGTCAGTGTGGCCTGACATTTCCAACAGTACAATGCTGCCCTATCGTGGTTATCTGCTGTTATTGCAGTGACTACTGCAGTGTCTGCAGGTGTATGGGATCAGAATGTTGTTCGGCCAGGATGGATTGATAGTTGTTCCTTGTTGCCAGAGGGTCAGCAGAGAAGCAGGGCTGTGCCATTGACCGGTGACAACGTGTGAAGAGTGAGCCTTTATCTCCATTATTCACACTGTCAGCCACTGATGTCTTGGTCAGGAAAGAAAACTTGCAGCTATCTGGCAGAGAAGGGCATTTAAAGCCTAGTCACTGTTGTAATGTGGGAAATGCAGCAGGCATTTTGCACACAGCAAGCTCCCAAGAAGAGCAACGTGATAAATACCCAACCCATTTGTTTTTCAGTGAGCTTGTCGGAGGAATAAACATTGGCTGCAGGAATCCGAGGGCGAACTCCAAAACAGTGGCAACGGATCATTACATTCACTTGGGACAGTAACATAGTACCCTCAGTAATGACCCTCTGACAGTGCAGCATTCCCTCAGTACTGACCCTCTGAGTGCAGCACTCCCTCAGTACTGACCCACTGACAGTGCAGCACTCCCTCAGTACTGACCCTCTGACAGTGCAGCACTCCCTCAGTACTGACCCTCTGACAATGCAGCAGTCCCTCAGTACTGCCCCTCTGACAATGCAGCAGTCCCTCAGTACTGCCCCTCTGACAGTGCAGCATTCCCTCAGTACTGAACCTCTGAAAATGCAGCACTCCCTCAGTACTGCCCCTCTGACAGTGCAGCACGCCCTCAGTACTGACCCTCCAACAGGGCAGCATTCCCTCAGTACTAACCCTCGGACAGTGCAGCACTCCCTCAGTACTGACCCTCCGACAGTGCAGCATTCCCTCAGTACTGATGCTCCGACAGTGCAGCACTCCCTCAGTACTGAACCTCTAACAGTGCAGCACTCCTTCAATACTGACCGTCCGACAGTGCAGCATTCCCTCAGTACTAACCCTCAGACAGTGCAGCATTACCTCAGTACTGACCCTCCGACAGTGCAGCATTCCCTCAGTACTGACCCTCTGACAGTGCAACATTCCCTCAGTACTGACCCACTGACAGAGCAGCACTCCCTCAGTACTGACCCTCTGACAGAGCAGCACTCCCTCAGTACTGACCCTCTGACAGTGCAGCACTCCCTCAGTACTGACTCTCTGACAGCACAACATTCCCTCAGTACTGACCCACTGACAGTGCAGCACGCGCTCAGTACTGACCCTCTGACAGTGCAGCACTCCCTCAGTACTGACCCTCTGACAGTGCACCACTTCCTCAGTGCTGACCCTGTGAAAGTGCAGCACTCCCTCAGTACTAACCCTCTGACAGTGCAGCACTCCCTCAGTACTGACCATCTGACAGTGGAGCAGTCCCTCAGTACTAACCCTCAGACAGTGCAGCACTCCCTCAGTACTGAACATCTGACAGTGGAGCACTCCCTCAGTACTGACCCTCTGACAATGCAGCACTCCCTCAGTACTGACCATCTGACAGTGCAGCACTCTCTAAGTACCGACCGTCCGACAGTGCAGCACTCCCTCAGTACTGACCGTCAGACAGTGCAGCACTCCCTCAGTACTGACCATCTGACAGTGCAGCACGCGCTCAGTACTGACCCTCTGACAGTGCAGCACTCCCTCAGTACTAACCCTCTGACAGTGCAGCACTCCCTCAGTACTGACCCTCTGACAATGCAGCACTCCCTCAGTACGGACACTCTGACAGTGCAGCACTCCCTCAGTACTGACCCTCCGACAGTACAGCACTCCCTCAGTACTGATCCTCTGACAGTGCAGCACTCCCACTTTACTAACCCTCTGACAGTGCAGCACTCCCTCAGTACTGACCCTCTGATGGTGCAGCACTCCCTCAGGACTGACCCTCTGACAGTGCAGCACTCCCTCAGTACTGACCCTCTGATGGTGCAGCACTCCCTCAGTACTGACCCTCTGACAGTGCAGCACTCTCTAAGTACCGACCGTCCGACAGTGCAGCACTCCCTCAGTACTGACCGTCAGACAGTGCAGCACTCCCTCAGTACTGACCCTCTGACAGAGCAGCACTCCCTCAGTACTGACCCTCTGACAGTGCAGCACTCCCTCAGTACTGACTCTCTGACAGTGCAGCATTCCCTCAGTACTGACCCTCTGACAGTGCAGCACTCCCTCAGTACTGACCATCTGACAGTGCAGCACGCGCTCAGTACTGACCCTCTGACAGTGCAGCACTCCCTCAGTACTGACCCTCTGACAGTGCAGCACTTCCTCAGTGCTGAACCTGTGAAAGTGCAGCACTCCCTCAGTACTAACCCTCTGACAGTGCAGCACTCCCTCAGTACTGACCATCTGACAGTGGAGCAGTCTCTCAGTACTAACCCTCAGACAGTTGCAGCACTCCCTCAGTACTGACCATCTGACAGTGGAGCACTGCCTCAGTACTGACCGTCAGACAGTGCAGCACTCCCTCAGTACTGACCCTCTGAAAATGCAGCACTCCCTCAGTACTGACCCTCTGACAGTGCAGCATTCCCTCAGCACCGACAATCTGACAGTGCAGCACTCCCTCAGTACAGACCCTCCGACATTGCAGCACTCCCTCAGGACTGATCTTCTGATGGTGCAGCACTCCCTCAGTACTGACCCTCTGACAGTGCAGCACTCCCTCAGTACTGACCATGTGAAAGTGCAGCACTCCCTCAGTACTAACCCTCTGACAGTGCAGCACTCCCTCAGTACTGACCATCTGACAGTGGAGCAGTCCCTCAGTACTAACCCTCAGACAGTGCAGCACTCCCTCAGTACTGACCATCTGACAGTGGAGCACTGCCTCAGTACTGATCGTCAGACAGTGCAGCAATCCCTCAGTACTGACCCTCTGACAGTGCAGCATTCCCTCAGCACCGACACTCTGACAGTGCAGCACTCCCTCAGTACAGACCCTCCGACAGTGCTGCACTCCCTCAGGACTGATCTTCTGATGGTGCAGCACTCCCTCAGTACTGACCCTGTGACAGTGCAGCACTCCCCCAGTACTGACCCTCTGACAGTGCAGCATTCCCTGAGTACTGACCCTCTGACAGTGCAGCACTCCCTCAGTACTGACCCACCGACAGTGCAACACTCCCTCAGTACTCACCCTCTGAAAATGCAGCACTCCCTCAGTACTGACCGTCAGACAGTGCAGCATTCCCTCAGCAACGACAATCTGACAGTGCAGCACTCCCTCAGTACTGACCCTCTGACAATGCAGCACTCCCTCAGTACGGACCCTCTGACAGTGCAGCACTCCCTCAGTACTGACCATCCGACAGTACAGCACTCCCTCAGTACTGACCCTCTGACAGTGCAGCACTCCCACTTTACTAACCCTCTGACAGTGCAGCACTCCCTCAGGACTGACCCTGTGAAAGTGCAGCACGCCCTCAGTACTGACCCTCTGATGGTGCAGCACTCCCTCAGTACTGACCCTCTGACAGTGCAGCACTCTCTAAGTACCGACCGTCCGACAGTGCAGCACTCCCTCAGTACTGACTCTCTGACAGTGCAGCATTCCCTCAGTACTGACCCTCTGACAGTGCAGCACTCCCTCAGTACTGACCATCTGACAGTGCAGCACGCGCTCAGTACTGACCCTCTGACAGTGCAGCACTCCCTCAGTACTGACCCTCTGACAGTGCACCACTTCCTCAGTGCTGACCCTGTGAAAGTGCAGCACTCCCTCAGTACTAACCCTCTGACAGTGCAGCACTCCCTCAGTACTGACCATCTGACAGTGGAGCAGTCCCTCAGTACTAACCCTCAGACAGTGCAGCACTCCCTCAGTACTGACCATCTGACAGTGGAGCACTGCCTCAGTACTGACCGTCAGACAGTGCAGCAATCCCTCAGTACTGACCCTCTGACAGTGCAGCATTCCCTCAGCACCGACACTCTGACAGTGCAGCACTCCCTCAGTACAGACTCTCCGACAGTGCAGCACTCCCTCAGGACTGATCTTCTGATGGTGCAGCACTCCCTCAGTACTGACCCTGTGACAGTGCAGCACTCCCCCTGTACTGACTCTCTGACAGTGCAGCATTCCCTGAGTACTGACCCTCTGACAGTGCAGCACTCCCTCAGTACTGACCCTCCGACAGTGCAGCACTCCCTCAGTACTGACCCTCTGAAAATGCAGCACTCCCTCAGTACTGACCCTCTGACAGTGCAGCATTCCCTCAGCACCGACAATCTGACAGTGCAGCACTCCCTCAGTACAGACCCTCCGACATTGCAGCACTCCCTCAGGACTGATCTTCTGATGGTGCAGCACTCCCTCAGTACTGACCCTCTGACAGTGCAGCACTCCCTCAGTACTGACCCTCTGATGGTGCAGCACTCCCTCAGTACTGACCCTCTGACGGTACAGCAGTCCCTCAGTACTGATCTTCTGATGGTGAAGCAATCCCTCAGTACTGACCCTCTGACAGTGCAGCACTCCCTCAGGACTGATCTTCTGATGGTGAAGCACTCCCTCAGTACTGACCCTCTGACAGTGCAGCACTCGCTAAGTACTAACACTCTGACAGGGCAGCACTCGCTCAGTAATGACCCTCTGACGGTGCAGCACTCCCTCAGTACTGACCCTCCGACAGTGCAGCACACCCTCAGTACTGACCATCTGACAGTGCAGCACTCGCTCAGTACTGACCCTCTCACAGTGCAGCACTCCCTCAGTACTAACCCTCTGACAGTGCAGCACTCGCTCAGTACTAACACTATGACAATGCAGCACTCCTTCATTACTGACCCTCCGACTGTGCAGCACTCCCTCAGTACTGACTCTATGACAGTGCAGCACTCCCTCAGTACCGACACTCCGACAGTGCAGCATTGTCAGAAGGCCAGTACTGAGAGAGCGCTGCTCTGCCAGAGGGTTTGCACTGAGGGGGTGCTGCACTATCAGGGAGTAAGTACTGAGGGCGTGCTGCACTGTCAGAGGGTCAGTACTCAGGGACATGCTACATTGTCAGAGGGTCAGTACTGAGGGACATGCTACATTGTCAGAGGGTCAGTACTGAGGGATTGCTGCACTGTCAGAGGGTCAGTACCGAGGGACTGTTGGAGGGTCAGTACTGAGGGATTGCTGCACTGTCAGAGGGTCAGTACTGAGGGAGTGCTGCACTGTCAGAGGGTCAGTACTGAGGGAGTGCTGCACTGACAGATGGTCAGTACGGAAGGAGTGCTGCACGGTCAGAGGGTCAGTACTGAGGGAGTGCTGCACTGTCAGAGGGTCAGTACTGAGGGAGCGCGGCATTGTCAGAGGGTCAGTACTGAGGGAATGCTGCACTGTCAGCTGGTCAGTACTGAGGGCGTGCTGCACTGTCACAGGGTCAGTGCTGAGGGAATGCTGCACTGTCAGAGGGTCAGTACTGAGGGAGTGCTGCACTGTCAGAGGGTCAGTACTGAGGGATTGCTGTACTGTCAGATAGTCATCACTGAGGGAGTGCAGCACTTTCAGAGGATCAGTACTGAGGGAGTGCTGCACTGTCAGAGGGTCAGTACTGAGGGAGTGCTGCACTGTCAGAGGATCAGTACTGAGGGAGTGCTGCACTGTCAGAGGGTCAGTACTGAGGGAGTGCTGCACTGTCAGAGGGTCAGTACTGAGGGAACGCGGCATTGTCAGAGGGTCAGTACTGAGGGAATGCTGCACTGTCAGATGGTCAGTACTGAGGGCGTGCTGCACTGTCACAGGGTCAGTGCTGAGGGAATGCTGCACTGTCAGAGGGTCAGTACTGAGGGAGTGCTGCACTGTCAGAGGGTCAGTACTGAGGGATTGCTGTACTGTCAGATAGTCATCACTGAGGGAGTGCAGCACTTTCAGAGGATCAGTACTGAGGGAGTGCTGCACTGTCAGAGGGTCAGTACTGAGGGTGTGCTGCACTGTCAGAGGATCAGTACTGAGGGAGTGCTGCACTGTCAGAGGGTCAGTACTGAGGGAGTGCTGCACTGTCAGAGGGTCAGTACTGAGGGAGTGCTGCACTGTCAGAGGGTCAGTACTGAGGGAGTGCTGTGCTAATAACCTGTTGCAACAGGGTGTGTTTCATGAGGAGAAATTATTTGATGAAAACACTTTCCTCCTTCTCCTGAAGAATGATTCCCTCGCAAAGGGTCAGACTGTCCTGGGGAGAGATAGCTCAATCCGCCTCGCAAAATTCCCTCTCTCCAAATTCTTCCGCCTACTACTCCTCCTCCAGTCCCCTCCCACTCCAAAGGCACCAGCCCTCATAAACAGCCTCCTCGCCCCTCCCCTTCACCTGAGTCCTCTCCCTCCTCCAATCCCTTTTCGATTCCTCTCTGTCACTCCCCTTGCCTCCCCCCTTTTTGCCCCTCCACTCCCGCACTATGGTCAGCTTGGCAGAGCAGAGAGTTATGGTGGGGGTTTAACCACAGCGCATCTTCTACGGTACATCCCTCACAGCCGCAGTGTGGGCCGAGAGAGACCCAGTGTCAGCAACATAATCAACTTTATTCTGATTTGTTAATTCTAAACTAATGGAAGACTGTCAGGAAAGAATGATCCAATTCAATTTCCTGTCCTGTCAACTTCCCTTGTGACAGGGAAACTTTATCCCTGGACAAATGAATCAGCATCTAAGTGAGGAAAGCTACATCATTACTAATAGGATTAGTCATTCTAGATCGTCCTCTACACTGTCCATTAAACACTTCAAGGACAGCTACAGCACAGGGTTAGATACAGAGTAAAGCTCCCTCTACACTGTCGCGATCAAACACTCCCAGGACAGGTACAGCACGGGGTTAGATACAGAGTAAAGCTCTCTCTACACTGTCCACATCAAACACTCCCAGGACAGCTAGAGCACGGGGTTAGATACAGAGTAAAGCTTCCTCTACACTGTCCCCATCAAACACTCCCAGGACAGCTACAGCACGGGGTTAGATACAGAGTAAATCTCCCTCTACACTGTCCCCATCAAACACTCCCAGGACAGCTAGAGCACGGGGTTAGATACAGAGTAAAGTTCCCTCTACACTGTCCCCATCAAACATTCCCAGGACAGGTACAGTACGGGGTTAGATACAGAGTAAATCTCCCTCTACACTGTCCCCATCAAACACTCCCAGGACAGGTACAGCACGGGGTTAGATACAGAGTAAATCTCCCTCTACACTGTCCCCATCAAACACTCCCAGGACAGCTAGAGCACGGGGTTAGATACAGAGTAAAGTTCCCTCTACACTGTCCCCATCAAACACACCCAGGACAGTTACAGCACGGGGTTAGGTACAGAGTAAAGCTCCCTCTACCCTGTCCCCATCAAACACTCCCAGGACAGGTACAGCACGGGGTTAGGTACAGAGTAAAGCTCCCTCTACACTGTCCCCATCAAACACACCCAGGACAGGTACAGCACGGGGTTAGGTACAGAGTAAAGCTCCCTCTACCCTGTCAGTGTGGCCTGACATTTCCAACAGTACAATGCTGCCCTATCGTGGTTATCTGCTGTTATTGCAGTGACTACTGCAGTGTCTGCAGGTGTATGGGATCAGAATGTTGTTCGGCCAGGATGGATTGATAGTTGTTCCTTGTTGCCAGAGGGTCAGCAGAGAAGCAGGGCTGTGCCATTGACCGGTGACAACGTGTGAAGAGTGAGCCTTTATCTCCATTATTCACACTGTCAGCCACTGATGTCTTGGTCAGGAAAGAAAACTTGCAGCTATCTGGCAGAGAAGGGCATTTAAAGCCTAGTCACTGTTGTAATGTGGGAAATGCAGCAGGCATTTTGCACACAGCAAGCTCCCAAGAAGAGCAACGTGATAAATACCCAACCCATTTGTTTTTCAGTGAGCTTGTCGGAGGAATAAACATTGGCTGCAGGAATCCGAGGGCGAACTCCAAAACAGTGGCAACGGATCATTACATTCACTTGGGACAGTAACATAGTACCCTCAGTAATGACCCTCTGACAGTGCTGCACTCCCTCAGTAATGACCCTCTGACAGTGCAGCACTCCCTCAGTACTGACCCTCTGAGTGCAGCACTCCCTCAGTACTGGCCCTCTGACAGTGCAGCACTCCCTCAGTACTTACCCTCTGATAGTGCAGCATTCTCTCAGTACTGACGCTCTGACAGTGCAGCACTCCCTCAGTACTGACCCTCTGACAGTGCAGCACGCATTCAGTACTGACCCTCCGACAGTGCAGCATTCCCTCAGTACTAACCCTCTGACAGTGCAGCATTCCCTCAGTAAAGACCCTCCGACAGTGCAGCATTCCCTCAGTACTGACGCTCCGATAGTGCAGCACTCCCTCATTACTGAACCTCTGACAGTGCAGCACTCCCTCAGTACTGACCCTCTGACAGTGCAGCACTCCCTCAGTACTGACCCTCTGACAGTGCAGCATTCTCTCAGTACTGACGCTCTGACAGTGCAGCACTCCCTCAGTACTGACCCTCTGACAGTGCAGCACGCATTCAGTACTGACCCTCCGACAGTGCAGCATTCCCTCAGTACTAACCCTCTGACAGTGCAGCATTCCCTCAGTAAAGACCCTCCGACAGTGCAGCATTCCCTCAGTACTGACGCTCCGATAGTGCAGCACTCCCTCAGTACTGAACCTCTGACAGTGCAGCACTCCCTCAGTACTGACCCTCTGACAGTGCAGCACTCCCTCAGTACTGACCCTCTGACAGTGAAGCACGCGCTCAGTACTGACCCTCTGACAGTGCAGCACTCCCTCAGTACTGACCCTCAAACAGTGCAGCACTTCCTCAGTGCTGACCCTGTGACAGTGCAGCACTCCCTCAGTACTAACCCTCCGACAGTGCAGCATTCCCTCAGTACTGACCCTCTGACAGTGCAGCACTCCCTCAGTACTGACCCTCTGACAGTGAAGCACGCGCTCAGTACTGACCCTCTGACAGTGCAGCACTCCCTCAGTACTAAACCTCAGACAGTGCAGCACTCCCTCAGTACTGACCCTCTGACAGTGCAACACTCCCTCAGTACTGACCCTCTGACAGTGCAGCACTCCCTCAGTACTAAGCACCTGACAGTGCAGCACTCCCTCAGTACTGACCCTCTGACAATGCAGCACTCCCGCAGTACGGACACTCTGACAGTGCAGCACTCCCTCAGTATTGACCCTCCGACAGTGCAGCACTCCCTCTTTACTAACCCTCTGACAGTGCAGCACTCCCACAGTACTGACCCTCTGATGGTGCAGCACTCCCTCAGTACTGACCCTACGACGGTGCAGCACTCCCTCTTTACTAACCCTCTGACAGTGCAGCACTCCCTCAGTACTGACCCTCTGATGGTGCAGCATTCCCTCAGTACTGACTCTCCGACAGTGCAGCACTCTCTCAGTACTGACCGTCCGACAGTGCAGCACTCCCTCAGTACTGACCGTCAGACAGTGCAGCACTCCCTCAGTACTGACCCTCTGACAGTGCAGCATTCCCTCAGTACTGACCCTCTGACAGTGCAGCACTCCCTCAGTACTGACCCTCTGACAGTGCAGCACTCCCTCAGTACTGACCGTCAGACAGTGCAGCACTCGCTCAGTACTTACGCTCTGACGGTGCAGCAGTCCCTCAGTACTGACCCTCTGACAGTGCAGCACTCCCTCAGTACTAACCCTCTGACAGTGCAGCACGCGCTCAGTACTGACCCTCTGACAGTGCAGCACTCCCTCTGTACTAACCCTGTGACAGTGCAGCACTCGCTCAGTACTGACCCTCTGACAGTGCAGCTCTCCCTCATTGCTAACCCTCTGACAGTGCAGCACTCGCTCAGTACTGACCCTCTCACAGTGCAGCACACCCTCAGTACTGACCCTCTGACAGTGCAGCACTCCCTCATTACTAACCCTCTGACAGTGCAGCACTCGCTCAGTACTGACCCTCTGACAGTGCAGCACACCATCAGTACTAACCCTCTGACAGTGCAGCACTCCCTCAGTACTAACCCTCTGACAGTGCAGCACTCCCTCAGTACTAACCCTCTGACAGGGCAGCACTCCCTCAGTACTGACCCTCTCACAGTGCAGCACTCGCTCAGTACTGACCCTCTCACAGTGCAGCACTCCCTCAGTACTAACCCTCTGACAGTGCAGCACTCGCTCAGTACTAACACTATGACAATGCAGCACTCCTTCATTACTGACCCTCCGACTGTGCAGCACTCCCTCAGTACTGACTCTATGACAGTGCAGCACTCCCTCAGTACTGACCCTCCGACTGTGCAGCACTCCCTCAGTACTGACTCTATGACAGTGCAGCACTACCTCAGTACCGACACTCCTACACTGCAGCATTGTCAGAAGGCCAGTACTGAGAGAGCGCTGCTCTGCCAGAGGGTTTGCACTGAGGGGCTGCTGCACTATCAGGGAGTAAGTACTAAGGGCGTGCTGCACTGTCAGAGGGTCAGTACTGAGGGACATGCTACATTGTCAGAGGGTCAGTACTGAGGGATTGCTGAACTGTCAGAGGGTCAGTACTGAGGGAGTGCTGCACTGTCAGAGGCTCAGCACTGAGGGACTGTTGCACAGTCTGAGGATCATCACTGTGGGAGCACTGCTATGTCGGAGGGTCAGTACTGAGGGAGCGCTGCGCTGTCGGAGGGTCATTACTGAGGGAGTGTTGCACTGTTGGAGGGGCAGCACTGAGCGAGAAAACCACTGTCGGAGGGTCAGTACTGAGGGAGTGCAGCACTGTCAGAGGATCAGTAATGAGGGAGTGCTGCAATGTCAGAGGGTCAGTACTGAGGGAGTGCTGCAATGTCAGGGGGTCAGTACTGAGGGAGTGCTGTACTGTTAGAGGGTCAGAACAGTGGGAGTGCTGCACCGTCAGAAGTCCAGTACTGAGAGGGTGCTGCACTGTCAGAGGGTCAGTACTGAGGGAGTGCTGCACTGTCAGAGTGTCTGCACTGAGCGAGTGCTGCGCTGTAAGGTTGTCAGCACTGAGGGAGCACTGCACTGTCAGAGGGTCAGTACTGAGGGAGCGCTGCACTGTCAGAGGGTCATCACTGAGGGAGCGCGGCATTGTCAGAGGGTCAGTACTGAGGGAGCGCTGCATTGTCAGAGGGTCAGTACTGAGGGAGTGCTGCACTGTCAGAGGGTCAGTACTGAGGGAGTGCTGCACTGTCAGAGTGTCAGTACTGAGGGAGTGCTGCACTGTCACAGGGTCAATACTGAGGGAGTGCTGCACTGTCACAGGGTCAGTACTGAGGGAGTGCTGCACTGTCTGAGGGTCAGTACTGAGGGAGTGCTGCATTGTCAGCGGGTCAGAACTGAGGGAGTGCTGCACTGTCAGAGGGTCAGTACTGAGGGAGTGCTGCACTGTCAGAGGGTCAGTACTGAGGGAGTGCTGCACTGTCTGAGGGTCAGTACTGAGGGATTGCTGCACTGTCAGAGGGTCAGTACTTAGGGAGTGCTGCACTGTCACAGGGTCAGTACTGAGGGAGTGCTGCACTGTCAGTGGGTCAGTCCTGAGGGAGTGCAGCACTGTCACAGGGTCAGTACTGAGGGAGTGCTGCAATGTCAGAGGATCAGTACTGAGGGAGTGCTGCACTGTCACAGGGTCAGTACTGAGGGAGTCCTGCATTGTCAGTGGGTCAGAACTGAGGGAGTGCAGCACTGTCAGAGGGTCAGTACTGAGGGAGTGCTGCACTGTCAGAGGGTCAGTACTGAGGGAGTGCTGCACTGTCTGAGGGTCAGTACTGAGGGATTGCTGCACTGTCAGAGGGTCAGTACTGAGGGAGTGCTGCACTGTCAGTGGGTCAGTACTGAGGGAGTGCTGCACTGTCAGAGGGTCAGTACTGAGGGAGTGCTGCACTGTCACAGGGTCAGTACTGAGGGAGTGCTGTGTTAATAACCTGTTGCAACAGGGTGTGTTTCATGAGGAGAAATTATTTGATGAAAACACTTTCCTCCTTCTCCTGAAGAATGATTCCCTCGCAAAGGGTCAGACTGTCCTGGGGAGAGATAGCTCAATCCGCCTCGCAAAATTCCCTCTCTCCAAATTCTTCCGCCTACTACTCCTCCTCCAGTCCCCTCCCACTCCAAAGGCACCAGCCCTCATAAACAGCCTCCTCGCCCCTCCCCTTCACCTGAGTCCTCTCCCTCCTCCAATCCCTTTTCGATTCCTCTCTGTCGCTCCCCTTGCCTCCCCCCTTTTTGCCCCTCCACTCCCGCACTATGGTCAGCTTGGCAGAGCAGAGAGTTGTGGTGGGGGTTTAACCACAGCGCATCTTCCACGGTACATCCCTCACAGTCGCAGTGTGGGCCGAGAGAGACCCAGTGTCAGCAACACAATCAACCTTATTCTGATTTGTTAATTCTCAAATAATGGAAGACTGTCAGGAAAGAATGATCCAATTCAATTTGCTGTCCTGTCAACTTCCCCTGTGACAGGGAAACTTTATCCCTGGACAAATGAGTCAGCATCTAAGTGAGGAAAGCTACATCATTACTAATAGGATTAGTCATTCTAGATCGTCCTCTACTCTGTCCCCATCAAACACTTCAAGGACAGCTACAGCACAGGGTTAGATACAGAGTAAAGCTCCCTCTACACTGTCCCCATCAAACACTCTCAGGACAGGTACAGCACGGGGTTAGATACAGAGTAAAGCTCCCTCTACACTGTCCCCATCAAACACTCCCAGGACAGGTACAGCACGGGGTTAGATACAAAGTAAAGCTCCCTCTACACTGTCCCAATCAAACACTCCCAGGACAGGTACAGCACGGGGTTAGATACAGAGTAAAGCTCCCTCTACACTGTCCCAATCAAACACTCCCAGGACAGGTACAGCACGGGGTTAGATACAGAGTAAAGCTCCCTCTACACTGTCCCCATCAAACACTCACAGGGCAGATACAGCACGGGGTTAGATACAGAGTAAAGCTCCCTCTACACCGTCCCCATCAAACACTCCCAGGACAGGTACAGCACGGGGTTAGATACAGAGTAAAGCTCCCTCTACACTGTCCCCATCAAACACTCCCAGGACAGCTACAACACGGGGTTAGATACAGAGTAAATCTCCCTCTACACTGTCCCCATCAAACACTCCCAGGACAGGGACAGCACAGGGTTAGATACAGAGTAAATCTCCCTCTACACTGTCCCCATCAAACACTCCCAGGACAGGGACAGCACAGGGTTAGATACAGAGTAAATCTCCCTCTACACTGTCCCCATCAAACACTCCCAGGACAGCTAGAGCACGGGGTTAGATACAGAGTAAAGCTCCCTCTACACTGTCCCCATCAAACACTCCCAGGACAGGTACAGCACGGGGTTAGGTACAGAGTAAAGCTCCCTCTACCCTGTCAGTGTGGCCTGACATTTCCAACAGTACAATGCTGCCCTATCGTGGTTATCTGCTGTTATTGCAGTGACTACTGCAGTGTCTGCAGGTGTATGGGATCAGAATGTTGTTCGGCCAGGATGGATTGATAGTTGTTCCTTGTTGCCAGAGGGTCAGCAGAGAAGCAGGGCTGTGCCATTGACCGGTGACAACGTGTGAAGAGTGAGCCTTTATCTCCATTATTCACACTGTCAGCCACTGATGTCTTGGTCAGGAAAGAAAACTTGCAGCTATCTGGCAGAGAAGGGCATTTAAAGCCTAGTCACTGTTGTAATGTGGGAAATGCAGCAGGCATTTTGCACACAGCAAGCTCCCAAGAAGAGCAACGTGATAAATACCCAACCCATTTGTTTTTCAGTGAGCTTGTCGGAGGAATAAACATTGGCTGCAGGAATCCGAGGGCGAACTCCAAAACAGTGGCAACGGATCATTACATTCACTTGGGACAGTAACATAGTACCCTCAGTAATGACCCTCTGACAGTGCAGCATTCCCTCAGTACTGACCCTCTGAGTGCAGCACTCCCTCAGTACTGACCCACTGACAGTGCAGCATTCCCTCAGTACTGACCCTCTGACAGTGCTGCACTCCCTCAGTACTGACCCTCTGACAGTGCAGCACTCCCTCAGTACTAACCCTCTGACAGTGCAGCACTCCCTAAGTACTGACCCTCTGACAGTGCTGCACTCCCTCAGTACTTACCCTCTGACAGTGCAGCACTCCCTCAGTACTAACCCTCTGATGGTGCAGCACCCGTTCAGTACTAACCCTCTGACGGTGCAGCACTCCCTCAGTACTAACCCTCTGATGGTGCAGCACCCGTTCAGTACTAACCCTCTGACAGTGCAGCACTCCCTTAGTACTGACCCTCCAACAGTGCAGCACTCCCTCAGTACTGACCCTCTGACAGTGCAGCACTCCCTCATTACTGACCCTCTGACAGTGCAGCACTCCCTCAGTACTGACCCTCTGACGGTGCAGCACTCCCTCAGTACTGACCCTCTGACAGTGCAGCACTCCCTCAGTACTGACCCTCTGACAGTGCAGCACTCCCTCAGTACTGACCCTCTGACGGTGCAGCACTCCCTCAGTACTGACCCTCTGACAGTGCAGCACTCCCTCAGTACTGACCCTCTGACGGTGCAGCACTCCCTCAGTACTGACCCTCCGACAGTGCAGCACTCCCTCAGTACTGACCCTCCGACAGTGCAGCACTCCCTCAGTACTGACCCTCTGACGGTGCAGCACTCCCTCAGTACTGACCCTCTGACAGTGCAGCACTCCCTCAGTACTGACCCTCTGACAGTGCAGCACTCCCTCAGTACTGACCCTCTGACAGTGCAGCACTCCCTCAGTACTGGGAACACAGCACCGAACAGTTAGCTGCCCAGCTTTGTTCAAATGCAAAGCGGGCAGTTCGAATCTGATTGGCGATGGCATTGCCCTGAGGAATGAGGCAGGGAATGGCTGTACTCCCCGCCAAGCCTTTGATTAGCTGCGTCAATGCCAGGTGTGGAGCAGCACACGGCTTAAAGAGGAAAGGAACGGGCTACCTGCATCTCTCCCATTACCTCACAGCTTCACTTATATCCACATAGTCCGAGGTCCCATCGCTTTGAACACACTATGGCAATGATCGGGGGCTGGGCCGGTTGGGCAGGGGGAATCCATGGAAATTTATCAGATACGCAGAACTGCTTGTGTCTTTGGGTCGAGAGAGGTCCGGCGATTGGAGGTTAAATCTCAGTTGTCTCACTGTTCAGCGAATACAGTCGCTCAGCCCCATGAGTTGTTACCTAGAAGAGAAATAATTCACTGGGTAAGGTTGTTGGATGTTAAGACAACAACTTGCATTTATATAACACCTTTAATGTAATACAACAATCCAAAGCCCCTCACAGGAGCTGTTAGCAATAAAAATGGACCCCGAGCTGCACGGGGAGATATTCAGGATGTGACCAGAGGCTGGGTCAAGGATTCTGATTTTAAACAGCAGCTTAAAGGAGAAGAGAGAGAGAGAGAGGGGGAGAGGGAGAGAGAGTAAGAGAGAGAGCAAGAGGGAGGGAGAGAGAGTGAGAGAAGGAGAGAGAGTGAGAGAGGGAGAGAGAGTAAGAGAGAGAGCAAGAGGAAGGGAGAGAGAGAGAGATATAGAGTGAGAGTGAGAGAGGGAGAGAGAGTAAGAGAGAGAGCAAGAGGGAGGGAGAGAGAGAGTGAGAGAGGCAGAGAGAGAGGGAGATAGAGAGAGAGAGGGAGATAGAGAGAGTGAGAGAGGGAGAGAGAGTAAGAGAGAGAGCAAGAGGAAGGGAGAGAGAGTGAGAGAGGGAGAGAGAGAGGGAGTTAGAGACAGTGAGAGAGAGAGAGAGAGAAAGAGGGAGAGAAGGTGAGAGAGTGAGAGAGAATGAGAGTGAGTGAGAGAGGGTGAGAGGGAGAGTGAGAGTCAGTCAGAGAGAGAGGGAGACAGAGTGAGAGAGAGAGTGAGAGAGAGTGGGACCAAGGGAGAGGGAGAGAGAGAGGGAGCACAAGAGAGAGGGAGAAAAAGAATGAGAGAGAGGGAGAGAGTGAGAGAGGGAGAGCGAGAGGGAGAGAGGGAGATAGAGAGAGAGATGGAGATAGAGAGGGTGAGAGAGAGAGAGTGAACAACGGAGAGAGAGTGAGAGAGAAAGTGAGAGAGAGGGCGAGAGAGAGTGAGAGGGAGAGATAGAGAGAGAGGGCGAGAGAGAGGGAGAGAGAGTGAGAGAGGGAGAGTGAGTGAGAGATTGTGAGAGAGGGAGAGAGAGAGGGAGATAGAGAGAGTGAGGGAGAGAGAGAGTGAGAGAGAGGGAGAGAGAGAGAGATTGAGTGAGTGAGAGTGAGAGAGAAAGGGACACAGAGCAGGAGAGAGAGTGAGACCATGAGTGAGAGAGGGAGAGAGAGAGGGAGCATGAGAGAGAGGGGAGAGAAAGAGTGAGAGAGAGAGCGAGAGAGAGAGAGAGATAGAGTGAGAGAGGGAGAGAGAGAGAGGGAGTGAGTGAGAGAGAGATAGAGAGAGAAAGGGTTAGAAAGAGAGAGGGGGAGAGAAAGAGTGAGAGAGAGGGAGAGTGAGAGAGGAAGAGAGAGTGAGAGAGGAAGAGAGAGTGAGAGAGAATGAGGGAGAGAGGGGGAGAGACAGTGAGCGAAGGAGAGTGAAAGAGAGAGCGAAAGAGACGGAGAGAGAGAGAGAGTGAGAGAGGGAGAGGCAGAGAGAGTGGGAGAGGGAGATAGAGAGAGAGAGGGAGAGAGTGAGAGAGTGAGAGGGGGAGAGAGAGGGAGAGAGTGAGAGAGTGAGAGAGGGAGAGAGAGTGAGCAAGGGAGAGTGAGTGAGAGAGAGGGGGAGAGAGAGAGTGAAAGAGGGAGAGGGAGAGAGAGACAGGGAGAGAGTGAGAGAGGGTGATAGAGAGAGAGAGAGGGTGTGAGAGAGAGAGAGGGAGAGAGAGAGAGTGAGTGAGAGGGAGAGAGAGAGAGAGAGAGATGGAGAGAGATGTGGAGAGGTTTAGGGAGGGAATTCCAGAGCTCAGGGCCCCAGGCAGCTGAAGGCACAGCCGCCAATGGTGGAGCGATGGGAATCGGGGGATGGTCAAGAGGCCGGAATTGGAGGAGAGCAGAGATCTTGGAGGGTTGTAGGGGCTGGAGGAGGTTACAGAGATAGGGACCGTTGTAGGTGCTGGAGGAAGTTACAGAGATAGGGAGGTTTCTGGAACTGGAGGAGGTTACAGAGATAGGGAGGGCTGTAGGCACTGGAGGAGGTTACTGAGATAGGGAGGGCTGTAGTGGTTGGAGGAGGTTACAGAGATAGGGAGTGTTGTAGGGGCTGGAGGATGTTACAGAGATAGGGAGGGCTATAGCACTGGAGGAGGTTACTTAGATAGGGAGACTTGTAGGGGAGGAATTTGAAGACTAGGATAAGAATGAGGAAAGAATAAGGAACTTCTTGCATTGATATAGCACTTTTCACATCCACCAGATATCTCGAAGCATTTTACAGCGGATCAGGTACTTTTGAATTCTAGTCTCTGTTGGAACGTAGGAAAGTGCGGCAACCAAATTGTGCACAGCAACTCCCTCAAACAGGAAAGACCAGGTGAGGCGTTTTTGAGATGTTCTGGGAGAAATATTGACCCGGACACTGGGGTGGACACCCCCCTACTCTTCATGGGCTCTTTGACCGTACCCCACACTGACAGAGTTACTGAGTAAGAGCCGGGAGGATAAGACTAGAAACGTGCGGTCCATTCATGAATCCCGACCCGCGAAGCAGGCTGTCTAAGGATCGTTCAGATTCACCATCGTTGGGCCCAGAACTTCAGAAAAAGATGCGGATGCTTCAATCTGTGATGAATTTGTGTTAGGACAAGCCTGCGTTCCTCACAGTGTGTCAGCAGAGTCCGATTCTGGGGAATTCTGGAATACCACGTGAACATGGTTACGGGGAAATCAAATTGCTTTGAGAGCGATGCAACGGCTAAGGAACAAAACACGCAAGAAACATGCCTAAACTGTGATAACAATGCATTTTTCTGAGGTCCCTATTTAATCCATAGCCTGCCGTGAACCTCCAGAGATACCGGATTAGGGAATGCTGTTAATATATTTCCTTTCTTCGTTACCAACGGTCGAATTAGGAGGAGGAGGAGGCCATTCAGCCCCTCGAGCCTGCCCTGCCATTCAATAAGACCGTGGCTGATCTGATTGTAACCTTAACGCCATATTCCTGCCTACCCCCGATACCCTTTCACCCTCCTAGCTGACCAAGAATCTATCCATCTCTGCCCTAAAACTAGCCAAAGACTCTACTTCCAATGTCTTTCGAGGAAGAGAGTTCCAAAGGCTCACAACCCTCTGAGAGAAAAATCTGTCTTAATCTAAATCATCTGTCTTAAGTGAGTGACCCCTAGTTCTCGATTCTCCCACAAGAGGAAACATCCCCTCCACACCCACCCTGTCAAGACCCCTCAGGATCTTAAAGGTTTCAATCAAGTCATCTCTGACTCTTCTAAACTCTAGTAGATACAAGCCTAACCTGTCCAACGTTTCCTTACAAGGTAACCCTTCATCCCGAGCAGTTCTGTGATGTAGGACTCTGCTCTATGGATTGTTCGCAGGGAGACACATGGAGACAACATCAACCACTGCTGGAGGATCATCAACTCGGTGAAAGGCTTTCTACGATCTGCCTGAAACTTGCTGGCTCTCCAGTTCAAAGAGTTGCCTTTGACCAAGTGTTGCAGACTGGCACATTCCAAGGTCCAGAGCTGAGGGACATACACAAGCTTGGGGAAGCTGACGCAGAGGCCAAACAAGCCTTATGAACACTGAGGCTACAAGAGCAGGCCAGAGGCTGGGAATTCTGCAGTGAGTAACTCACCCCAAAGCCTTGTCCACCATCTACAAGGCACAAGTCAGGAGTGTGATGGAATACTCTCCACTTGCCTGGATGAGTGCAGCTCCCACAACCCTCAAGAAGCTCGACATCATCCAGGACAAAGCAGCCCCACTTGATTGGCACCCCATCCACAAACATTCACTCCCTCCACCACCAACGCACAGTAGCAGCAGTGTGTACCATCTACAAGATGCACTGCAGGAATTCACCAAGGCTCCTTAGACAGCACCTTCCAAACCCACCACCACTACCATCTAGAAGGACAAGGGCAGCAGATACATGGGGACACCACCACCTGGAGGTTCCCCTCCAAGTCACTCACTATCCTGACTTGGAAATATATCACCATTCCTTCACTGTCGCTGGCTCAAAATCCTGGAACACCCTCCCTAACAGCGCTGTGGGTGTACCTACACAGCATGAACTGCAGCGGCTCAAGAAGGCAGCTCACTCCCACCTTCTCAAGGGGCAATTAGGGATGAGGAATAAATGCTGGGCCCAGCCAGTGATGCTCGCATCCCATGAATGAATTAAAAAAGAGGCTGAATGAGGAAAGGTCTCTAAGGCCCTCCTGCTATTGTACACCGAGGAGCCGGAGATTAAACCCCTCCTGTGAGGCTGTATGAAATTAATATCGTAAATATAACCAGTAACTCTAAGTGTAGTGAGGCACCTTAGAGTGCCAGCCACTGCCTTGAAAGGAACTCACCTACATCGCGCTTTGCGTGGTGTTAAATCTGAACGGTTATATAATGTACCTTTACAAATTTTATAAATGAAGTACTTTTTTGGGAAAATATATCAAAAATCCTCTCTGCCCAACCACAAGTGTTGGACCACGGGTCACATCCGAGGCAAAATGGTGGGGGTACAGCCAAGTCCCGCCATTCCTCGCTCACGTTTTCACTCACCCGTGCTTGGCACTTTGGACACTGCCTCCCCCATCGCGCGAGCAATGTTCGTTCATCGGCTTTCTTCCTCCCTCTCCCCCCTTTCCCCGGGGGCATTTGTCCAGCGCTGAGTGTTAGTGTGTTGATCCGTCCAGGAAGAAGCTTCCCAAAATGGAGGTGTCACAGCGGCTCAGCTCTTCTGCCTGCGCCGTATTTTTTTTAAAAAGCAAGTGGGGCGGTCGAGCTATTTCTGTCGGTCAAGTGGTTATTGTTCCGGGAGCTGAAGTGCAGCCCCGAAGAGTTTTGAAACCTTCGCTCGTGTGTTGCTCAGGAGCTCCCTCCATCCGCCGTGTGCAGGTACTGCACCTCAATTAGCTGGAGAGCAGCTGCTCCACAAACAATGCTGCCCTCGCCTGGCTGGAACCTATCCCACCGAGTCCCGTTGAATGGCACATTCAGCATCTGCCTGTTCGCCACTTGTGAGGCTTCATGGGAACGTAATGCCCCACCCCACCCCCCACCCCGCCATTCATTGAGGGGGGGGGGGTGGGGCATTACTGCAGCCCGCGTTGTCAGTTCTAGCTGAGGCGCATTCTCAGATACCTTAGCTAAACATAATGCCCCCGCTGGAGATGGTCTGATCATCAGGGTGCAATGCACTTCTGAAGAATTAGCTCATGGCTTTGCTACATTTATGTCCTTCAGAGGAAGCACCACCCCTGCCCCCTCTCCAGGAGAGTTTATATGAGTTGAATTTACCTGATTGGAATGCCAGAGTTTAGGAGGAACATTGACATACATTCTTGCTAACAACAAGAGAATATCAGTTACCATAATAAAGATTCACAATGGGAAAGCAATCACTCTACCAATGTACGCTGGCAAGTTGATAACCAAGCTGCCAAGTTATCGCCTGTCATGTTGCAATACGAGAACACCCAGTCTTCCTTTCTATAAAACATAGTTTCGGCCTCAGCTGGGGTATCGTGTCCAGTTCCGGGCACCGCACCTCAGGAAGACCTTCGAGAGGGCGTGGGAAAGATTCACGGGAACGCCTCCCGGGGTGAGGAACTTCAGTGGGGTGGATAGATTGGAGAAGCTGAGGCTGTCCTCCTTGGAGAAGAGGAAGCTGAGAGGAGATTTGACAATGGTGTTCAAAATCACCAGGGGTCTGGACAGAGTGGACAGGGAGAAACTGTTCCCGTTGGTGGAAGGTTTCGAGAACCGGGGGGGGGTCACAGATTTAAGGCAAAAGAAGCAACGGAGACACGAGGAGAAACTTTTTCACGCGGCCAGTGGTTAGGGTCTGCAATGCGCTGCCCGAGAGCGTGGGGGAGGCAAGTTCAACTGAGGCTTTCAAAAGAGGATTGGGCCATTGCCTGAAGAGGACATGTCCGGCAAGCAGGGCTTCGGGGAGAAAGGTAGGGGGAGTGGGACTAACTGAGTTGCTGTTGCAGAGGGCCAGGACAGATATGATAGGCCGAATGGCCTCCCACTCTGCCATAACCATCCTACAATTCAAATCTTTCCACACATACAGGCGGATGGGGCTATGAAGGTGGAAAACAGCATCTCTATCACCACCCCTGTCCCCCCAACCTCCAGTTCAATTTCCTTCATTTTCCTGTTAACTCAGTCCCATTTGGACTCAGTAGGGATCCTTTTGCATTGACACAATGGACATAGGTGAGGGCACAAAACAGGTGGTGTCGCTTTCCTGCCTGTCAGGTCACATTCCCAATATCCGGTCCAAAAGAGGTCATTGGAACTGACCATTGGGCATGTAGCTGACCAGGTCATGCAATGCCACGCTCTCTGTTTGGCATGCACCCTCATTTCCCATGTCACCCGAATGTGTTCCTACTCTGCACTAGCATTGGCCCATGTCCCCAGCATAGCTGATGCCCGTACCTTTGCTGTATCATTAGAACAAGTCTCGGTCTGAATCATTTCCTGCCAGAAACACTTGTCGAGTTCTGACCTCTGCTGAATGCAGCACAGAACAAAGCTGAGATTATATTTACCAGCACACCACAGGTTTCATTCATTCCCCTTGTGGTTTCCGGCCAGAGAGAATCGACATCCTGGGTGGTTATTCGATTAGATCTGTGGTTCTTTTCAAGCCTGCTGAAGTAGCTGACTAGATAGGTAATGTCTTGCTGAGAGGGGGGTCCTTCTACACACTCAGAGTCTCAACCCCCACCACCCCCAGTCGACACGCTGCTCTCGAGGTGGCCGCGGTGCGGAGAGGGACAATCATCCACTCCTTCCGGAATGCACCTTTGCAAAATGGGCCCGGAGAGAGATAAAAGCAAAATCCTGCAGATGCTGGGCACCTGAAACAAAATCAGAAAATGCTGGAAAAGCTCGGCAGATCTCCAGCACCCGCAGTATTTTGCTTTTATCTTAGTGTTTAACTCACTGCCACTTCTCTTCCAGGGATGACCGCCTTGAAGAGGTACCGCTCTTCTCTCCCTGCAGGATTTCCGCTTGTCATTTTTGCCCTGTTCACCTTCATTGCTTTCCATTTCCCTCCTGGCCTTTGCACATTTTTACTTCCCTTCAGCTCTGAGGAAGAGCCACATGGACTCAAAACGTTGACTCTGTTTCTCTCTGCGCAGATGCTGTCAGACCTGCTGAGTTTTTCCAGCATTTTCTGTTTTTCCTGGAGAGAGACGCAGTGGTTTCTGTCGAGGTTCATCCCAGAGCAGTTCTGTGACACAGGACTCTGTGCTCTACGGGCTGTTCCCAGGGACACACACCGAGACAAACATCAACTGCAGCTGGAGGATCATCAACTGTGTGATTATATGGTTCCCAACACCGGGTGGATGCTCCACCCTCTAAGCCTCATGGTTTTAGGCTCTCCCCGGGATAGTAGAGGAGGCCTTGAGAATGAAGAGTGTCAAGGCCATCGAGGTGCGCCATGGACCTCGCCGATCACCATCAGCGGAACATCGGCGTGAAATGGGCGCTTTTTAATCTTTGTTGACTGAGCGCCTGATTTTGGGCTCTTCTTCCCGCGCGTTGGGGCTGGTCTTGGGCGAGCGGAAAGTAGCCAATAACTTGCCTGGGGTAAGGTTATTTCGGGCGATAGAGTGTGACGTGGGATGATGGAATTGGTCGCTCGATACTCGCTCCTCGTGAAATCAACCTGAGCTCAGGTAGAGGGTCTTATACCGCCCCCCCCCCCCCCCACCCCCCCCAGCTCGGGCTGCAATCCTGACATAGACAGTACAAAAGCATCGAACTTGCATTGAGGCACCTCAGAGGGGAACGTGATGTATGAGTGAGGGTTGAATTCTGTTGCACTTTCTGTAAATTTTCGATTTGAAATTTTTTTTTTGCCCTTGGGTGGGCTGTACCTTCCTGACATGGAGTGGACATTGTAGTTATTAACGGCATTGCAATGTACAGAGGGGCCTGAGAGTTGAACATACTGAATGGAGATGAGTTGAGTTTTACTGCACTTTCTGCAACTTCCAAGTCGGGATGTCTTATGATGTATTTTTACAAACTTTATGAAGAGTATATTTTTGGAATAAAAATCATGGGAGGATAATTCCGCTTTGTCCACTTTATCCCATTGTCCAAATTTAAATTTACCCCCCATTGCCATTGACTTGGATCTTGATCAACGCGACACTCAACTGGTTCTTCCAGATTCGGTGATCACTGCAAGTCACAGTCCTGCTGCTACCTTACATTATAACCGGCAAGTGGCAGCGATGTTACATAACGCTATTCGTAAGGCATTATTTCTCTGTCCCTTTCTCAATAGATCCAAGTTGCTACGGATCAATTTCAGGATATGTAAAATGAAGGGTTATAGGGCTCGTTCACTGTGGCTGGGTCAAAACCCTGGGACTCCCTCCCTAACTGCACTGTCAGAGGGGGTGGAGCACGGGTTGAACTCTTGATTTCAGACAGCTGTAACTCTTTCGAGTACAAACCTGTTTCCATCTGTTTCAGATGAAGTTACATAGTTTCATAGTTTGCCATTGTGAGATTTGAACTCTTGATAATCTTTTAAATGAAAACCAAATCAACAAAATTGGGATAAATCAGGCACAGCCCCTAATTCAGGTCAGCTATAAAATCAAGAACAAAGTTTAAAGGAAACTTACAAACTTTAAATCAAAATGTGATTAAAGGGGTCAAGGAGATATAACTCTTTTGAGTACAAACCTGTTTCCATCTGTTTCAGATGAAGTTACATAGTTTCATAGTTTGCCATTATGAGATTTGAACTCTTGATCTTGGGGTTACAAACCCAGTACCATAACCACTTGGCTATTTAGGCCAAGCAAGCACAGGTTAAAGGAGGCAGCTCACCGCCACCTTCTCAAGGGGGCAATTAGGGATGGGAAATCAATGCTGGGCCCAGCCAGCAAAGCCCACATCTTGTCAATGGATTCTAAACGTCCTTAAGGGGGTGCAGGAGTAGAAGGCTTGGGGTGTATAGACGCACAAATCATTGAAGGTGGCAGGAGAAATCGATTAATAAAGCACACAGGATCCTGGGTTTTATAACCAGGGTTACCAAAACAAGGGAGTTGCGTTAAACCTGTGCAAAATGCTGCCTCAGCACCAGCTGGAGGATTGAGTCCAGTTCTGGGCACCGCACTTTCAGGAAGGATGAGACAGCGTCTGAGAGAGAGTGCAGACAAGATCCCCGGGGAGTGCTCTGGGCACGAGGGACTTCAGTGATGCGGGTGGATGGGAGAAGCTTGGGTCTGCTCTCCTTGGAGGAGAGAAGGTTGGGGGGGAGGTTTGATAGAGAGGCGTTCAAATTCACGAGGGGTCTGGACGGAGTAGGTAAGGTGGGGGGTTGGGGAGATCGTTCCCATTGGCAGAAGGGTCGAGCGCCACAGGTCGAAGGTGATTGTCAAAGGAAGTGAGGGCGACTTGAGGAAAGCCGTTTAGGCACAGCAAGTGGTTAGGGTCTGGAATGCGCTGCCTGAGAGAGCGGGGAAGGCGAGTTCAATCGTTGGCTTTCAAAAGGGAATTGGGTCATTACCTGAAGGGGGCAGTAAATGGCAGGGTTACGGGGAGAATGCGAGAGTGGTGGGGGGTGTGGGACTGGCTGAGCTGATCTCACACAGAGGGCAGACACAGGCACGATGGGCTGAATGGCCTCCTCCCATGCCGTAACCATTCAGCAATTCTGTGGCCAATCAACCGTTTAACCATTGAAGTTGACTTCACTCCAGAAGACCTCCGTTTCTCTTTCCGCAACTCTGGCCACCGGCCACTGATGCTCAATCCCTGTTTAGCAAAGACCTCCAGTCCACAGCTCAAAGGGACCCGCAGCAACTCAAAGAAACAGGACTGGCAGTGCCATGCTGATAGCGGGAGACAGCGGTGTCAGAGGTAATGACACGGGACTAGTAATCCAGGAGCTCAGGCTCTGGGGATTAAATGGACGCTGGCGGAATTTAAATTCAATCAATTCATCAATCTTGGAACAGAAAGGGCGTCTCGGTTATGATCAACTGTCATAAAAACCCATCTGGTTCACTAAAGCCCCTTTGGGGAAGGAAATCTGCCCTCCTTACCCAGTCTGGCCTACGGGCAACTCTAGGCCCACAGCAAAGGGGTCGCTTCTTAACTGCCCCCGGCCCCACCCCGCAAAGGCCACTCGGTTGTGCCACTCCACTCCAGGAAAGCCCATGGGCCCACCACCAGGTGGGAGGGCCGTGGATTAAAGGTGGGCAGCTCACCACCGCTTCCTCAAGGGCACCTGGGGATGGGCAACGAGCGCTGGCCCAGCCAGCGATGCCCACGTCTCAAAGAAATTCTTTAAAAAATCCCGCGCATTCCTGTCGGCCCTTGCAGAACGCTCCGAAGCAAATCTGAGCCAGTGAAGCACGGCCGACGCTTTGGCTTCGGTTAACACCCGGTGCTCGAGCAGCGCTGAATGGAATGGGGCATCTGTCTTCCAGCCTCATCAATGGAGACAGGGCCCAGCACCGGGCGGAGAGGGGTAACGCTTCCCTCTTTCCCCGTGGGGTGGGGGGGGGGTGGGAGGGATGGGGGGCGTGGGTTCTGCCGGCTTGCATTTATTGCCCACCTCTTATTGCCCCTTGGGGAGCTGGGGAGTGCAACTGAGCAACTTGCTGGGCCATTTCAGGGGGCAGTGAGGAGGCAACCGTGTCGGGGTGGTGGTCTGGATGGGGGGTGGGGGTGAGGGCAGACTGGGTAAGGAGGGCAGATTTCCCTCCCCTAAAGGGTGCGAGTGAACCAGATGGGTTTTTTTTTACAACGGGCTGCTCGTGTCATGTGACTGAGGCCGGTTTGAAAATTCCAGATGCTCGCGAATAATTTAATTTCAATTTCTCAGCCACTGTGGCAGGGTTGGAATCCATGTCTCGGAGGGGCAGAATTTTACGGCTCCCCCGCCCCCCCCCCCCCCCCTCCCACCGGGCAGGCGTGCGCCTGAACCACGTTTACAGTTGGCGGACAGGCCAATCAGCTCAGGCCCCAATCCAGGGCGGGGTGAGACCTCCAAGTGGTAAAGAGAGATATCCGGGAGGAGTCCTTTTTTTTTTAACATGGGCACCTTTTCAGGTGCTCGATTGTGCTGCTTGGACACATTGTGCAGTGCTTTTGGCCTGTCTTTTATCCTGTGGAGATCGGCAGCTCTCCCTGCCTTTGGTGGGGGGGGGGGGGGGGGGGGGGGGGGGGGGGGCGGGGGGGGGGGGGGTCTCTGGGGGGGGTCTCACCCACGCCTTCAGTTAGTTCGGTGCCCGCCCTCTCCCTGCCCCCCAACCCCCGGCAGCGCTGAGCGCTCCTCAGTGCGCGTTTCACACCAGTTGGGCCGTTAATTGGCCAGCCGGTGGTGGGAATTCATGGTCAGGGGGTCTATTTCCCACCCACTCTCCGGCCTGCCTTTAGCACCCAAACCTGCTCCAGGGGTTTGAGCGCTAAAGCTCAGGACTGCTGCTCCAGTGCAGTACCGAGGGGATCCTGCACTGCCGGAGGTGCTGTCACTGAGGGAACGAGCCCAGGTCCAGCTTGGCCGTGTGGGTTGCGCGCAAATGATCCCACGGCCGCCATTTCGAAGATCGGGGGGAGTTACCCCTGGTGGCTTAGCCAATGTTCATTCCACAACCAACGTCCACAAAAAAAAAGCCAAATGACCTGACCATTGTCACAGTGCCGTTTTGTGGGAGCTTGCTGTGTGCGGATTGGCTGCCGCATTTCCTACATTACAGCAGGGACTGCCCTTTGGAAAGCATTTCATTGGCTGTAAAGAGACTGAGGAAAATTGGCGGTCATGAAAGGCGCTATAAAAATGTGAGTCTTTCATTCTCCCGCTCTGCATTCTTTCTGTTCTTTCTGATCCCTCTCATTTCTACACTCTTCTCTCCTTCCTGCTACCACTGTTCTTTACACCCCGACCATCCCTTCCACAGGAATATAGAAACATAGGAGCAGGAGTAGGCCATTCGGCCCCTCGAGCCTGCTCCACAATTCAATAAGATCGCGGCTCAAGGCTGATCAGGTTGTGGTCTCACCTCCACTTTCCTGTCTGCTACCCCCCAACCCCACCCCATAACCCTTGGCTTCCCTGTCTATCAAAAACCTCAGCTTTGAATTAATTCAAAGACTTAACCTCCACTACCTCTGGGGAAGAGAATTCCACACTCTAATGGCCCTGTAAGAGAGAAAAAACATTCTCCTCGTCTTCACCTTAAAAGGGAGACCTCTTATTCTTAAACTATGTCCCTGGGGTCTAGTTTCTCCCAGAGGAGGAAACATCCTCTCCATATCCACCTCATTAGAAACATCAAACTTTATTTACAGGCTACAGCAGCAGTTACATGCTTCCATCAAGCTCCGCAACTAGAAGGAAGAACTCCCACTCTCAGGTAACCTGTGTTTAGAGCTGAATTGTTCAAACTGTCACGTGACATATACAACACAATAAGTCTTAAAGCTACAGTCACTACATTCCTCAAAGCCACAGTTATTACACCATATCCGGTCCCCTCGTTCTGTTTCAACAACATCACCTCTCATTCTTCTAAAGAAATCAGAAAAAGGAATTAACATTTTACCCTGTCTTCCCTAGAAACCACCGGCGACAGAGGGGAATTATTCACAAACAGGAAAACAGTTCCAAAGAGTGTTGTGTTTCAGAAGCTATTGGATTGATGGCTTTTGAGGGGATTATCTTCAGTGATTTACCGATTACCTTCAGTGTCAACTTAGAATGTGAGAGGCCCCTTCATGTGCAAGAGCTCCACAAGCATAGAATCCACCATCGTACAGAGCCAGTGTGAATGAGGGTGAGAAATCTCTCAGCACAAAGCAGTCAGCTTTACTGAAGGCAATACATGGGCATGTGCTAGACTCACACTGCCAGTTGCAGTCATTAAGCATGCCTTGTTCATGCCTGCTGTCTTTCGAAATAGGTTTCCAATGTCACCTCGCAGTTTTTGGAACCCGAGGCTGGTTAGAAGGGAGTCATAGGGAAGCAGAATCCATGGAAGTGATGACATTAAGCCTGTTCAAAGAAGAACCACAACAAAAGAATTAAGGGTGAAACAGGATTTGAAGGCACAACATTGTGGACATATCCAACCATATGCAATTATTCATTATGCTTTTCATTTATACTATGTTTGAAATTGCTAAAACCCTCCCTATCTCTGTAACCTCCTCCAGTCCCTACAACGCTCCCTATCTCTGTAACCTCCTCCAGTCACTACAACACTCCCTATCTCTGTAATCTCCTCCAGCCCCTACAACCTTCCCTATCTCTGTAACCTCCTCCAGCCACTACAACACTCCCTAGCTCTCTAACCTCCTACATTCCCTACAATTCTCCCTATCTCTGTAACCTCCTCCAGCCCCTACAGCACTCTATCTCTGTAACCTCCTCCAGCCCCTACAACACTCCCTATCTCTCTAACCTCCTACATTCCCTACAATTCTCCCTATCTCTGTAACCTCCTCGTCCCTACAACACGCTATCTCTGTAACCTCCTCCAGTCCCTACAAGCCTCCCTATCTCTGTAACCTTCTCCAGTCCCTACAACGCTCCCTATCTCTGTAATCTCCTCCAGCCCCTACAACCTTCCCTATCTCTGTAACCTCCTCCAGCCACTACAACACTCCCTAGCTCTCTAACCTCCTACATTCCCTACAATTCTCCCTATCTCTGTAACCTCCTCCAGCCCCTACAACACTCTATCTCTGTAACCTCCTCCAGCCCCTACAACACTCCCTATCTCTCTAACCTCCTACATTCCCTACAATTCTCCCTATCTCTGTAACCTCCTCGTCCCTACAACACGCTATCTCTGTAACCTCCTCCAGTCCCTACAAGCCTCCCTATCTCTGTAACCTTCTCCAGTCCCTACAACGCTCCCTATCTCTGTAACCTCCTCCAGCCCCCACAATCCTCCCTATCTCTGTAACCTCCTCCAGCCCCTACAACACTCCCTATCTCTGCAACCTTCTCCAGTCCCTACAACGCTCCCTATCTCTGTAACCTCCTCCAGCCCCCACAATCCTCCTTATCTCTGTAACCTCCTCCAGACCCTACAACACTCCCTATCTCTGTAACCTCCTCCAGCCCCCACAATCCTCCTTATCTCTGTAACCTCCTCCAGACCCTACAACACTCCCTATCTCTGTAACCTCCTCCAGCCCCCACAATCCTCCTTATCTCTGTAACCTCCTCCAGACCCTACAACACTCCCTATCTCTGTAACCTCCTCCAGCCCCCACAATCCTCCCTATCTCTGTAACCTCCTCCAGCCCCTACAACACTCCTTATCTCTGTAACCTTCTCCAGTCCCTACAACGCTCCCTATCTCTGTAACCTCCTCCAGCCCCCACAATCCTCCTTATCTCTGTAACCTCCTCCAGACCCTACAACACTCCCTATCTCTGTAACCTCCTCAAGCCCCTACACGCCTCCCTATCTCTGTAACCTCCTCCAGCCCCTACAACCCTCCCTATCTCTGTAACCTCCTCCAGACCCTACAACACTCCCTATCTCTGTAACCTCCTCCAGCCCCCACAATCTTCCCTATCTCTGTAACCTCCTCCAGCCCCTACAACACTCCCTATCTCTGTAACCTTCTCCAATCCCTACAACGCTCCCTATCTCTGTAACCTCCTCCAGCCCCCACAATCCTCCTTATCTCTGTAACCTCCTCCAGACCCTACAACACTCCCTATCTCTGTAACCTCCTCCAGCCCCTACACGCCTCCCTATCTCTGTAACCTCCTCCAGCCCCTACAACCCTCCCTATCTCTGTAACCTCCTCCAGCCCTTACAACACTCCCTGTCGCTGTAACCTCTTCCAGTCATTACAACACTCTCTATCTCTGTAATCACCTCCAGCACCTACAACTCTCTCTATCTCTGTAATCTCCTCCAGCCCCTACAACTCTCCCTATCTCTGTAACCTCTCCCAGCCCCTACAACACTCCCTATCTCTGTAACCTCCTCCAGCCCCCATAACCATTTGAGATCTCTGTGCTCCTCCAATCCTGGCCTCTTGAACATCCCACAATTTGAATCACACCACGATTGGTGGCAGTGCCTTCAGCTGGGCTGAGCGTCTCCCTAAACTTCTCTGTCTCCCTCCCTCTCTTTCCTCCCTGTAACTTCGTCCTTAGACTGAGATTTTGGGCACCTGAGTTAACGCTGCTTTATGCTCAGTGACAACTATAGGTTTATAACGCTCTTGTGAAGCACCTTGGGATGTTTTATCGCATTTGGGAGATACTAAGTAAATGCAAATGTTTGTTGTTGTATTGAATTAAGTCAAAAAGGAAGTGAAATTGCAAACTTTGCAAAAGTGTTTGTGTATGAGCTGATCCTAGATAAATCAATCCAGCTTAATATAACCACCATTGCAGCCAGGCTGCCTTTTGCCTACCCACGTATCTGTCTGTTAGGGTTACTCAATCCTAATGTCGAAATCACTCCTCTCGAACTTCGCAATGCGAGCGGAGGCTTTGCACAACGATGTGAAAGATTTCTCTTTCCACTACACCTAATCCTGAAAGTGGAAGTTAGAACCACAACTGAGAGCAAATGGGAGCATGTTATTGTGCCCAGTTTCCCATGGGGTATAAGTGTCCCCAGAGAACTTCAATTAGCTGAGAGACTCAATGACTGAAGCACAACAAGCTTTATCATTTCGGGTGGAACAGACTGCTTTCTTTCATGGGAGCTTTACTAGAGTTACCAAGCATCCAAAAGCAGCTACTGACACGTTCATTTCTACTCCCGCTGTCTACTGATGACATTCATAGGCAATTCTGGTAAAGTGAATCTTTCACTGCTGGTTGGTCAGCTGCTGTAAATTGACAGGTGAGTAGGTGTATAGGCAGGTAGGTAGGTGGGTACAAGGCAGAGAGACAGGCAGGTGGGTATAAGGCAAACAGACAGGCAGGTGGGTGGATACAAGGCAGACAGACAGGAAGGTGGGTGGATACAAGGCAGAGAGACAGGCAGGTGGGTACAAGGCAGAGAGACAGGCAGGTGGGTACAAGGCAGAGAGACAGGCAGGTGGGTGGGTATAAGGCAGAGAGACAGGCAGGTGGGTACAAGGCAGAGAGACAGGCAGGTGGGTACAAGGCAGAGAGACAGGCAGGTGGGTGGATACAAGGCAGAGAGACAGGCAGGTGGGTACAAGGCAGAGACACAGGCAGGTGGGTGGATACAAGGCAGAGAGACAGGCAGGTGGGTACAAGGCAGAGAGACAGGCAGGCAGGTGGATACAAGGCAGAGAGACAGGCAGGTGGGTGGGTCAAAGCAGAGAGACAGGCAGGTGGGTGGGTACAAGGCAGAGAGACAGGCAGGTGGGTGGGTACATGGCAGAGAGACAGGCAGGTGGGTACAAGGCAGAGAGACAGGCAGGTGGGTGGATACAAGGCAGTGAGACAGGCAGGTAGGTGGATACAAGGCAGAGAGACATGCAGACAGGTACAAGGCAGAGAGACAGGCAGGTGGGTCAAGGCAGAGAGACAGGCGGGTGGGTGGGTCAAGGCAGAGCGACAGGCAGGTGGGTGGGTACAAGGCAGAGAGACAGGCAGGTGGGTGGGTACAAGGCAGAGAGACAGGCAGGCAGGTGGATACAAGGCAGAGAGACAGGCAGGCGGGTGGGTACAAGGCAGAGAGACAGGCAGGTGGGCACAATACAGAGAGACAGGCAGGTGGGTGGATACAAGGCAGAGAGACAGGCAGGTGGGTACAAGGCAGAGAGACAGGCAGGTGGGTACAAGGCAGAGAGACAGGCAGGTGGGCACAAGACAGAGAGACAGGCAGGTGGCTGGGTACAAGGAAGAGAGACAGGCAGGCAGGTGAGTACAAGGCAGAGATATAGGCAGGCAGGTGGGCACAAGACAGAGAGAAAGGCAGGTGGGTGGGTACAAGGCAGAGAGACAGGCAAGCAGGTGGGTACAAGGCAGAGAGACAGGCAGGTGGGCACAAGGCAGAGAGACAGGCAGGTGGGTGGGTACAAGGCAGAGAGACAGGCAGGTGGGAACAAGGCAGAGAGACAGGCAGGTGGGTGGGTACAAGGCAGAGAGACAGGCAAGCAGGTGAGTACAAGGCAGAGAGACAGGCAGGTGGGTGGGTCAAGGCAGAGAGACAGGCAGGCAGGTGGGTCAAGGCAGAGAGACAGGCAGGCAGGTGGGTACAAGGTAGAGAGACAGGCAGGTGGGTGGGTAGAAGGCAGAGAGACAGGCAGGTGGGTACAAGGCAGAGAGACAGGCAGGTGGGTGGGTACAAGGCAGAGAGACAGGCAGGTGGGTACAAGGCAGAGAGACAGGCAGGTGGGTACAAGGCAGAGAGACAGGCAGGTGGGTGGATACAAGGCAGAGAGACAGGCAGGTGGGTACAAGGCAGAGAGACAGGCAGGTGGGTGGGTACAAAGCAGAGAGACAGACAGGTGGGTACAAGGCAGAGAGACAGGCAGGTGGGTGGATATAAGGCAGAGAGACAGGCAGGTGGGTACAAGGCAGAGAGACAGGCAGGTGGGTACAAGGCAGAGAGACAGGCAGGTGGGTACAAGGCAGAGAGACTGGCAGGTGGGTAGGTACAAGGCAGAGAGACAGGCAGGTGGGTACAAGGCAGAGAGACAGGCAGGTGTGTGGGTACAAGGCAGAGAGACAGGCAGGTGGGTGGGTACAAGGCAGAGAGACAGGCAGGTGGGTGGATACAAGGCAGAGAGACAGGCAGGTGGGTGCGTACAAGGAAGAGAGACAGGCAGGCAGGTGGATACAAGGCAGAGAGACAGGCAGGCAGGTGGGTACAATGCAGAGAGACAGGCAGGTGGGTGGGTCAAAGCAGAGAGACAGGCAGGTGGGTGGGTACAAGGCAGAGAGACAGGCAGGTGGGTGGGTACATGGCAGAGAGACAGGCAGGTGGGTACAAGGCAGAGAGACAGGCAGGTGGGTACAAGGCAGAGAGACAGGCAGGTAGGTGGATACAAGGCAGAGAGACAGGCAGGTGGGTACAAGGCAGAGAGACAGGCAGGTGGGTACAAGGCAGAGAGACAGGCAGGTGGGTGGATACAAGGCAGAGAGACAGGCAGGTGGGTACAAGGCAGAGAGACAGGCAGGTGGGTGGTTACAAAGCAGAGAGACAGACAGGTGGGTACAAGGCAGAGAGACAGGCAGGTGGGTGGATACAAGGCAGAGAGACAGGCAGGTGGGTACAAGGCAGAGAGACAGGCAGGTGGGTACAAGGCAGAGAGACAGGCAGGTGGGTACAAGGCAGAGAGACTGGCAGGTGGGTAGGTACAAGGCAGAGAGACAGGCAGGTGGGTACAAGGCAGAGAGACAGGCAGGTGTGTGGGTACAAGGCAGAGAGACAGGCAGGTGGGTGGGTACAAGGCAGAGAGACAGGCAGGTGGGTGGATACAAGGCAGAGAGACAGGCAGGTGGGTGCGTACAAGGAAGAGAGACAGGCAGGCAGGTGGATACAAGGCAGAGAGACAGGCAGGCAGGTGGGTACAATGCAGAGAGACAGGCAGGTGGGTGGGTCAAAGCAGAGAGACAGGCAGGTGGGTGGGTACAAGGCAGAGAGACAGGCAGGTGGGTGGGTACATGGCAGAGAGACAAGCAGGTGGGTACAAGGCAGAGAGACAGGCAGGTGGGTACAAGGCAGAGAGACAGGCAGGTAGGTGGATACAAGGCAGAGAGACAGGCAGGTGGGTCAAGGCAGAGAGACAGGCGGGTGGGTGGGTCAAGGCAGAGAGACAGGCAGGCGGGCGGGTACAAGGCAGAGAGACAGGCAGGTGGGTGGCTACAAGGCAGACAGACAGGCAAGCGGGTGGGTACAAGACAGAGAGACAGGCAGGTGGGCACAAGGCAGAGAGACAGGCAGGCAGGTGGGCACAAGGCAGAGAGACAGGCAGGCAGGTGGGTACAAGGCAGAGAGACAGGCAGGCAGGTGGGTACAAGGCAGAGAGACAGGCAGGTGGGTGGTTACAAGGCAGAGAGACAGGCAGGTGGATACAAGGCAGAGAGACAGGCAGGCAGGTGGGTACAAGGCAGAGAGACAGGCGGGTGGGTGGGTACAAGGCAGAGAGACAGGCAGGTGGATACAAGGCAGAGAGACAGGCAGGCAGGTGGGTACAAGGCAGAGAGACAGGCAGGCGGGTACAAGGCAGAGAGACAGGCAGGCAGGTGGGTACAAGGCAGAGAGACAGGCGGGTGGGTGGGTCAAGGCAGAGAGACAGGCAGGTGGGTGGATACAAGGCAGAGAGACAGGCAGGTGGATACAAGGCAGAGAGACAGGCAGGCAGGTGGGTACAAGGCAGAGAGACAGGCAGGCAGGTGGGTACAAGGCAGAGAGACAGGCAGGTGGGCACAAGACAGAGAGACAGGCAGGTGGGTGGGTACAAGGAAGAGAGACAGGCAGGCAGGTGGGTACAAGGCAGAGATATAGGCAGGCAGGTGGGCACAAGACAGAGAGACAGGCAGGTGGGTGGGTACAAGGCAGAGAGACAGGCAGGCAGGTGGGTACAAGGCAGAGAGACAGGCAGGTGGGCACAAGGCAGAGAGACAGGCAGGTGGGTGGGTACAAGGCAGAGAGACAGGCAGGTGGGAACAAGGCAGAGAGACAGGCAGGTGGGTGGGTACAAGGCAGAGAGACAGGCAAGCAGGTGAGTACAAGGCAGAGAGACAGGCAGGTGGGTGGGTCAAGGCAGAGAGACAGGCAGGCAGGTGGGTCAAGGCAGAGAGACAGGCAGGCAGGTGGGTACAAGGTAGAGAGACAGGCAAGCAGGTGGGTACAAGGTAGAGAGACAGGCAGGTGTGAACAAGGCAGAGAGACAGGCAGGCAGGTGGGTACAAGGCAGAGAGACAGGCAGGCAGGTGGGTACAAGGTAGAGATACAGGCAGGTGTGAACAAGGCAGAGAGACAGGCAGGCAGGTGGGTACAAGGCAGAGAGACAGGCAAGTGGGTACAAGGCAGCGAGACAGTCAGGATAGTGGGTACATGGCAGAGAGACAGGCAGACAGGTTGTTACAAGGCAGAGAGATAGGTAACCTCCTCCAGCCCCTACAACACTCCCTATCTCTGTAACCTCCTCCAGACCCTACAACCTTCCCTGTCTCTGAAACCTCCTCCAGTCCCTACAACCCTCCCTATCTCTGTAACCTCCCACAGCCCCTACAACACTCCCTATCTCTGTAACCTCCTCCAGACCCTACAACCTTCCCTGTCTCTGAAACCTCCTCCAGCCCCTACAACCCTCCCTATCTCTGTAACCTCCTCCAGCCCTTACACACTCCCTATCTCTGTAACCGCCTCCAGCCCTTACAACACTCCCTGTCGCTGTAACCTCCTCCAGCCCCTACAACTCTCCCTATCTCTGTAACCTCCTCCAGCCCTTACAACCCTCCCTATCTCTGTAACCTCCTCCAGCCCCTACAACCCTCCCTATCTCTGTAACCTCCTCCAGCTCCTACAACACTCCCTATCTCTGTACCCTCCTCCAGCCCCTACAATCCTCCCTATCTCTGTAACCTCCTCCAGCACATACAACCCTCCCTATCTCTGTAACCTCCTCCAGCCCCCATAACCATTTGAGATCTCTGTGCTCATCCAATCCTGGCCTCTTGAACATCCCACAATTTGAATCACACCACGATTGGTGGCAGTGCCTTCAGCTGGGCTGAGCGTCTCCCTAAACTTCTCTGTCTCCCTCCCTCTCTTTCCTCCCTGTAACTTCGTCCTTCGACTGAGATTTTGGGCACCTGAGTTAACGCTGCTTTATGCTCAGTGACAACTATAGGTTTATAACGCTCTTGTGAAGCACCTTGGGATGTTTTATCGCATTTGGGAGATACTAAGTAAATGCAAATGTTTGTTGTTGTATTGAATTAAGTCAAAAAGGAAGTGAAATTGCAAACTTTGCAAAAGTGTTTGTGTATGAGCTGATCCTAGATAAATCAATCCAGCTTAATATAACCACCATTGCAGCCAGGCTGCCTTTTGCCTACCCACGTATCTGTCCGTTAGGGTTACTCAATCCTAATGTCGAAATCACTCCTCTCGAACTTCGCAATGCGAGCGGAGGCTTTGCACAACGATGTGAAAGATTTCTCTTTCCACTACACCTAATCCTGAAAGTGGAAGTTAGAACCACAACTGAGAGCAAATGGGAGCATGTTATTGTGCCCAGTTTCCCATGGGGTATAAGTGTCCCCAGAGAACTTCAATTAGCTGAGAGACTCAATGACTGAAGCACAACAAGCTTTATCATTTCGGGTGGAACAGACTGCTTTCTTTCATGGGAGCTTTACTAGAGTTACCAAGCATCCAAAAGCAGCTACTGACACGTTCATTTCTACTCCCGCTGTCTACTGATGACATTCATAGGCAATTCTGGTAAAGTGAATCTTTCACTGCTGGTTGGTCAGCTGCTGTAAATTGACAGGTGAGTAGGTGTATAGGCAGGTAGGTAGGTGGGTACAAGGCAGAGAGACAGGCAGGTGGGTATAAGGCAAACAGACAGGCAGGTGGGTGGATACAAGGCAGACAGACAGGAAGGTGGGTGGATACAAGGCAGAGAGACAGGCAGGTGGGTACAAGGCAGAGAGACAGGCAGGTGGGTACAAGGCAGAGAGACAGGCAGGTGGGTGGGTATAAGGCAGAGAGACAGGCAGGTGGGTACAAGGCAGAGAGACAGGCAGGTGGGTACAAGGCAGAGAGACAGGCAGGTGGGTGGATACAAGGCAGAGAGACAGGCAGGTGGGTACAAGGCAGAGACACAGGCAGGTGGGTGGATACAAGGCAGAGAGACAGGCAGGTGGGTACAAGGCAGAGAGACAGGCAGGCAGGTGGATACAAGGCAGAGAGACAGGCAGGTGGGTGGGTCAAAGCAGAGAGACAGGCAGGTGGGTGGGTACAAGGCAGAGAGACAGGCAGGTGGGTGGGTACATGGCAGAGAGACAGGCAGGTGGGTACAAGGCAGAGAGACAGGCAGGTGGGTGGATACAAGGCAGTGAGACAGGCAGGTAGGTGGATACAAGGCAGAGAGACATGCAGACAGGTACAAGGCAGAGAGACAGGCAGGTGGGTCAAGGCAGAGAGACAGGCGGGTGGGTGGGTCAAGGCAGAGCGACAGGCAGGTGGGTGGGTACAAGGCAGAGAGACAGGCAGGTGGGTGGGTACAAGGCAGAGAGACAGGCAGGCAGGTGGATACAAGGCAGAGAGACAGGCAGGCGGGTGGGTACAAGGCAGAGAGACAAGCAGACAGGTTGTTACAAGGCAGAGAGATAGGTAACCTCCTCCAGCCCCTACAACACTCCCTATCTCTGTAACCTCCTCCAGACCCTACAACCTTCCCTGTCTCTGAAACCTCCTCCAGTCCCTACAACCCTCCCTATCTCTGTAACCTCCCACAGCCCCTACAACACTCCCTATCTCTGTAACCTCCTCCAGACCCTACAACCTTCCCTGTCTCTGAAACCTCCTCCAGCCCCTACAACCCTCCCTATCTCTGTAACCTCCTCCAGCCCTTACACACTCCCTATCTCTGTAACCGCCTCCAGCCCTTACAACACTCCCTGTCGCTGTAACCTCCTCCAGCCCCTACAACTCTCCCTATCTCTGTAACCTCCTCCAGCCCTTACAACCCTCCCTATCTCTGTAACCTCCTCCAGCCCCTACAACCCTCCCTATCTCTGTAACCTCCTCCAGCTCCTACAACACTCCCTATCTCTGTACCCTCCTCCAGCCCCTACAATCCTCCCTATCTCTGTAACCTCCTCCAGCACATACAACCCTCCCTATCTCTGTAACCTCCTCCAGCCCCCATAACCATTTGAGATCTCTGTGCTCATCCAATCCTGGCCTCTTGAACATCCCACAATTTGAATCACACCACGATTGGTGGCAGTGCCTTCAGCTGGGCTGAGCGTCTCCCTAAACTTCTCTGTCTCCCTCCCTCTCTTTCCTCCCTGTAACTTCGTCCTTCGACTGAGATTTTGGGCACCTGAGTTAACGCTGCTTTATGCTCAGTGACAACTATAGGTTTATAACGCTCTTGTGAAGCACCTTGGGATGTTTTATCGCATTTGGGAGATACTAAGTAAATGCAAATGTTTGTTGTTGTATTGAATTAAGTCAAAAAGGAAGTGAAATTGCAAACTTTGCAAAAGTGTTTGTGTATGAGCTGATCCTAGATAAATCAATCCAGCTTAATATAACCACCATTGCAGCCAGGCTGCCTTTTGCCTACCCACGTATCTGTCCGTTAGGGTTACTCAATCCTAATGTCGAAATCACTCCTCTCGAACTTCGCAATGCGAGCGGAGGCTTTGCACAACGATGTGAAAGATTTCTCTTTCCACTACACCTAATCCTGAAAGTGGAAGTTAGAACCACAACTGAGAGCAAATGGGAGCATGTTATTGTGCCCAGTTTCCCATGGGGTATAAGTGTCCCCAGAGAACTTCAATTAGCTGAGAGACTCAATGACTGAAGCACAACAAGCTTTATCATTTCGGGTGGAACAGACTGCTTTCTTTCATGGGAGCTTTACTAGAGTTACCAAGCATCCAAAAGCAGCTACTGACACGTTCATTTCTACTCCCGCTGTCTACTGATGACATTCATAGGCAATTCTGGTAAAGTGAATCTTTCACTGCTGGTTGGTCAGCTGCTGTAAATTGACAGGTGAGTAGGTGTATAGGCAGGTAGGTAGGTGGGTACAAGGCAGAGAGACAGGCAGGTGGGTATAAGGCAAACAGACAGGCAGGTGGGTGGATACAAGGCAGACAGACAGGAAGGTGGGTGGATACAAGGCAGAGAGACAGGCAGGTGGGTACAAGGCAGAGAGACAGGCAGGTGGGTACAAGGCAGAGAGACAGGCAGGTGGGTGGGTATAAGGCAGAGAGACAGGCAGGTGGGTACAAGGCAGAGAGACAGGCAGGTGGGTACAAGGCAGAGAGACAGGCAGGTGGGTGGATACAAGGCAGAGAGACAGGCAGGTGGGTACAAGGCAGAGACACAGGCAGGTGGGTGGATACAAGGCAGAGAGACAGGCAGGTGGGTACAAGGCAGAGAGACAGGCAGGCAGGTGGATACAAGGCAGAGAGACAGGCAGGTGGGTGGGTCAAAGCAGAGAGACAGGCAGGTGGGTGGGTACAAGGCAGAGAGACAGGCAGGTGGGTGGGTACATGGCAGAGAGACAGGCAGGTGGGTACAAGGCAGAGAGACAGGCAGGTGGGTGGATACAAGGCAGTGAGACAGGCAGGTAGGTGGATACAAGGCAGAGAGACATGCAGACAGGTACAAGGCAGAGAGACAGGCAGGTGGGTCAAGGCAGAGAGACAGGCGGGTGGGTGGGTCAAGGCAGAGCGACAGGCAGGTGGGTGGGTACAAGGCAGAGAGACAGGCAGGTGGGTGGGTACAAGGCAGAGAGACAGGCAGGCAGGTGGATACAAGGCAGAGAGACAGGCAGGCGGGTGGGTACAAGGCAGAGAGACAAGCAGACAGGTTGTTACAAGGCAGAGAGATAGGTAACCTCCTCCAGCCCCTACAACACTCCCTATCTCTGTAACCTCCTCCAGACCCTACAACCTTCCCTGTCTCTGAAACCTCCTCCAGTCCCTACAACCCTCCCTATCTCTGTAACCTCCCACAGCCCCTACAACACTCCCTATCTCTGTAACCTCCTCCAGACCCTACAACCTTCCCTGTCTCTGAAACCTCCTCCAGCCCCTACAACCCTCCCTATCTCTGTAACCTCCTCCAGCCCTTACACACTCCCTATCTCTGTAACCGCCTCCAGCCCTTACAACACTCCCTGTCGCTGTAACCTCCTCCAGCCCCTACAACTCTCCCTATCTCTGTAACCTCCTCCAGCCCCTACAACCCTCCCTATCTCTGTAACCTCCTCCAGCCCCTACAACCCTCCCTATCTCTGTAACCTCCTCCAGCTCCTACAACACTCCCTATCTCTGTACCCTCCTCCAGCCCCTACAATCCTCCCTATCTCTGTAACCTCCTCCAGCACATACAACCCTCCCTATCTCTGTAACCTCCTCCAGCCCCCATAACCATTTGAGATCTCTGTGCTCATCCAATCCTGGCCTCTTGAACATCCCACAATTTGAATCACACCACGATTGGTGGCAGTGCCTTCAGCTGGGCTGAGCGTCTCCCTAAACTTCTCTGTCTCCCTCCCTCTCTTTCCTCCCTGTAACTTCGTCCTTCGACTGAGATTTTGGGCACCTGAGTTAACGCTGCTTTATGCTCAGTGACAACTATAGGTTTATAACGCTCTTGTGAAGCACCTTGGGATGTTTTATCGCATTTGGGAGATACTAAGTAAATGCAAATGTTTGTTGTTGTATTGAATTAAGTCAAAAAGGAAGTGAAATTGCAAACTTTGCAAAAGTGTTTGTGTATGAGCTGATCCTAGATAAATCAATCCAGCTTAATATAACCACCATTGCAGCCAGGCTGCCTTTTGCCTACCCACGTATCTGTCCGTTAGGGTTACTCAATCCTAATGTCGAAATCACTCCTCTCGAACTTCGCAATGCGAGCGGAGGCTTTGCACAACGATGTGAAAGATTTCTCTTTCCACTACACCTAATCCTGAAAGTGGAAGTTAGAACCACAACTGAGAGCAAATGGGAGCATGTTATTGTGCCCAGTTTCCCATGAGGTATAAGTGTCCCCAGAGAACTTCAATTAGCTGAGAGACTCAATGACTGAAGCACAACAAGCTTTATCAGTTCGGGTGGAACAGACTGCTTTCTTTCATGGGAGCTTTACTAGAGTTACCAAGCATCCAAAAGCAGCTACTGACACGTTCATTTCTACTCCCGATGACTACTGATGACATTCATAGGCAATTCTGGTAAAGTGAATCTTTCACTGCTGGTTGGTCAGCTGCTGTAAATTGACAGGTGAGTAGGTGTATAGGCAGGTAGGTAGGTGGGTACAAGGCAGAGAGACAGGCAGGTGGGTACAAGGCAGAGAGACAGGCAGGCGGGTGGATACAAGGCAGACAGACAGGCAGGCGGGTGGGTACAAGGCAGAGAGACAGGCAGATGGGTACATGGCAGAGAGACAGGCAGGCGGGTGGATACAAGGCAGACAGACAGGCAGGCAGGTGGGTACAAGGCAGAGAGACAGGCAGGCGGGTGGGTACAAGGCAGAGAGACAGGCAGGTGGGTGGATACAAGGCAGAGAGACAGGCAGGCAGGTGGGTACAAGGCAGAGAGACAGGCAGGTGGGTGGATACAAGGCAGAGAGACAGGCAGGCAGGTGGGTACAAGGCAGAGAGACAGGCAGGTGGGTGGGTACAAGGCAGAGAGACAGGCAAGCACATGGGTACAAGGCAGGGAGACAGGCTGGTGGGTGGGTCAAAGCAGCGAGACAGGCAGGCAGGTAGGTCAAGGCAGAGAGACAGGCAGGCAGGTGGGTACAAGGCAGAGAGACAGGCAGGCAGGTGGGTACAAGGCAGAGAGACAGGTAGGTGGCTGGGTACAAGGCAGAGAGACAGGCAGGCGGGTGGGTACAAGGCAGAGAGACAGGCAGGTGGGTACAAGGCAGGGAGACAGGCAGGCAGGTGGGTACAAGGCAGAGAGACAGGCAGGCAGGTGGGTACAAGGAAGAGAGACAGGCGGGTGGGTGGGTCAAGGCAGAGAGACAGGCAGGCAGGTGGGTACAAGGCAGAGAGACAGGCAGGCGGGTGGGTACAAGGCAGAGAGACAGGCAGGCGGGTGGATACAAGACAGAGAGACAGGCAGGCGGGTGGGGACAAGACAGAGAGACAGGCAGGTGGGTGGGTACAAGGCAGAGAGACAGGTAGGTGGGTACAAGGCAGACAGACAGGCTGGTGGATACAAGGCAGAGAGACAGGCAGGTGGGTACAAGGCAGACAGACAGGCAGGTGGGTACAAGGCAGAGAGACAGGCAGGTGGGTGGGTACAAGGCAGCGAGACAGGCAGGCAGGTGGGTACAAGGCAGAGAGACAGGCAGGTGGGTGGGTACAAGGCAGAGAGACAGGCAGGTGGGTACAAGGCAGAGAGACAGGCAGGTGGGTCAAGGCAGAGAGACAGGCAGGTGGGTACAAGGCAGAGAGACAGGCAAGCACATGGGTACAAGGCAGGGAGACAGGCTGGTGGGTGGGTCAAAGCAGCGAGACAGGCAGGAGGGTGGGTACAAGGCAGAGAGACAGGCAGGTGGGTGGGTACAAGGCAGAGAGACAGGCAGGTGGCTGGGTACAAGGCAGAGAGACAGGCAGGTGGGTACAAGGCAGAGAGACAGGCAGGTGGGTATAAGGCAGCGAGACAGGCAGGCAGGTGGGTCAAGGCAGAGAGACAGGCAGGTGGGTGGGTACAAGGCAGAGAGACAGGCAGGTGGGTGGGTCAAGGCAGAGAGACAGGCAGGCAGGTGGGTACAAGGCAGAGAGACAGGTAGGTGGGTGGGTACAAGGCAGAGAGAGAGGCAGGTGGGTACAAGGAAGAGAGACAGGCAGGCGGGTATAAGGCAGAGAGACAGGCAGGAGGGTATAAGGCAGAGAGACAGGCAGGCAGGCGGGTATAAGGCAGAGAGACAGGCAGCTGGGTGGGTATAAGGTAGAGAGACAGGCAGCTGGGTGCAAGGTAGAGAGACAGGCAGGCGGTTATAAGGCAGAGAGACAGGCAGGCAGGCGGGTATAAGGCAGAGAGACAGGCAGGCGGGTGAGTTCAAATCAGAGAGACAGGCAGGCAGCTGGGTACAAGGTAGAGAGACAGGCAGGTGTGAACAAGGCAGGGAGACAGGAAGGTGGGTGGGTACAAGGCAGAGAGACAGTCTGGAGGGTGGGTACATGGCAGCGAGACAGGCAGACAGGTTGTAACAAGGCAGAGAGATAGGTAGGCGGGTATAAGGTAGAGAGACAGGCAGGCAGGTGGGTGCAAGGCAGCGAGACATGCAGGCGGGTGGGTGCAAGGCAGAGAGACAGGCAGGCAGGGGAGTTCAAGTAAGAGAGTCAGGCAGGTGTGAACAGGGCTGAGACAGGCAGGCAGGTGGGTACAAGGCAGAGAGACAGGCAGGTGGGCAGGTACAAGGCAGCGAGACAGGCAGGCAGGTGGGTACAAGGCATAGAGACAGGCAGGCGGTTGGGTACAAGGCAGAGAGACAGGCAGGTGGGTACAAGGAAGAGAGACAGGCAGACAGGTACAAGGCAGAGAGACAGACAGGTGGGTCAAGGCGGAGAGACAGGCAGGTGGGTGGGTACAAGGCAGAGAGACAGGCAGGCAGGTGGGTACAAGGCAGAGAGACAGGCAGGTGGGTGGGTACAAGGCAGAGAGACAGGCAGGTGGGTGGGTCAAGGCAGAGAGACAGGCAGGCAGGTGGATTCAAGGCAGAGAGACAGGCAAGCAGGAGGGAACAAGGCAGAGATATAGGCAGGCAGGTGGGTACAAGGCAGAGATATAGACAGGCAGGTGGGTACAAGGCACAGAGACAGGCAGGTGGGTATAAGGCAGTGAGACAGGCAGGCAGGTGGGTACAAGGCAGAGAGACAGGTAGGTGGGTGGGTACAAGGCAGAGAGAGAGGCAAGTGGATACAAGGAAGAGAGACAGGCAGGCGGGTATAAGGCAGAGAGACAGGCAGGAGGGTATAAGGCAGAGAGACAGGCAGGCAGGCGGGTATAAGGCAGAGAGACAGGCAGCTGGGTGGGTATAAGGTAGAGAGACAGGCAGCTGGGTGCAAGGTAGAGAGACAGGCAGGCGGTTATAAGGCAGAGAGACAGGCAGGCAGGCGGGTATAAGGCAGAGAGACAGGCAGGCGGGTGAGTTCAAATCAGAGAGACAGGCAGGCAGCTGGGTACAAGGTAGAGAGACAGGCAGGTGTGAACAAGGCAGGGAGACAGGAAGGTGGGTGGGTACAAGGCAGAGAGACAGGCAGGTGGGTACAAGGCAGAGAGACAGTCTGGAGGGTGGGTACATGGCAGCGAGACAGGCAGACAGGTTGTAACAAGGCAGAGAGATAGGTAGGCGGGTATAAGGTAGAGAGACAGGCAGGCAGGTGGGTGCAAGGCAGCGAGACATGCAGGCGGGTGGGTGCAAGGCAGAGAGGCAGGCAGGGGAGTTCAAGTAAGAGAGACAGGCAGGTGTGAACAGGGCTGAGACAGGCAGGCAGGTGGGTACAAGGCAGAGAGACAGGCAGGTGGGCAGGTACAAGGCAGCGAGACAGGCAGGCAGGTGGGTACAAGGCATAGAGACAGGCAGGCGGTTGGGTACAAGGCAGAGAGACAGGCAGGTGGGTACAAGGAAGAGAGACAGGCAGACAGGTACAAGGCAGAGAGACAGACAGGTGGGTCAAGGCAGAGAGACAGGCAGGTGGGTGGGTACAAGGCAGAGAGACAGGCAGGCAGGTGGGTACAAGGCAGAGAGACAGGCAGGTGGGTGGGTACAAGGCAGAGAGACAGGCAGGTGGGTGGGTCAAGGCAGAGAGACAGGCAGGTGGGTGGATTCAAGGCAGAGAGACAGGCAGGTGGGTACAAGGCAGAGAGACAGGCAAGCAGGAGGGAACAAGGCAGAGATATAGGCAGGTAGGTGGGTACAAGGCAGAGAGAAAGGCAGGCAGGTGGGTACAAGGAAGAGAGACAGGCAGGCAGGTATAAGGCAGAGAGACAGGCAGGCAGGCGGGTATAAGGCAGAGAGACAGGCAGGCGGGTGAGTTCAAATAAGAGAGACAGGCAGGCAGCTGGGTACAAGGTAGAGAGACAGGCAGGTGTGAACAAGGCAGAGAGACATGTAGGTGGGTGGGTACAAGGTAGAGAGACAGGTAGGTGGGTGGGTACAAGGTAGAGAGACAGGCAGGTGGGTACAAGGCAGAGAGACAGTCTGGAGTGTGGGTACATGGCAGAGAGACAGGCAGACAGGTTGTTACAAGGCAGAGAGACAGGCAGGCAGGTGGGTGCAAGGCAGAGAGACAGGCAGGCAGGGGAGTTCAAGTAAGAGAGACAGGCAGGTGTGAACAGGGCTGAGACAGGCAGGCAGGTGGGTACAAGGCAGAGAGACAGGCAGGTGGGCAGGTACAAGGCAGCAAGACAGGCAGGCAGGTGGGTACAAGGCATAGAGACAGGCAGGTGTGTGGGTACAAGGCCGAGAGACAGGTGGTTGGGTACAAGGCAGAGAGTCAGGCAGGCAGGTGGGTACAAGGCAGAGAGACAGACTGGTGGGCAGGTACAAGGCAGAGAGATAGGCAGGCGGGTGGGTACAAGGCAGAGAGACAGGCAGGTGGGTGGGTACATGGCAGAAATACAGGCAGGCAGGTGGGTAAATGGCAGAGAGACAGGCAGGCGGGTGGGTAAAATTCAGAGAGACAGGCAGGTGGGTGGGTACAAGGCAGAGATACAGGCAGGCAGGTGGGTAAAATTCAGAGAGACAGGCAGGCAGGTGGGTACAAAGCAGAGAGACAGGCAGGCGGGTACAAGGCAGAGAGACAGGCAGGCGGGTACAAGGCAGAGAGACAGGCAGGTGGGTGGATACAAGGCAGAGAGACAGGCAGGTGGGTGGGTACAAGGCAGAGAGACAGGCAAGCACGTGGGTACAGGGCAGAGAGACAGGCAGGTTGGTGGGTCAAGGCAGAGAGACAGGCAGGTGGGTAGGTCAAGGCAGAGAGACAGGCAAGCACGTGGGTACAAGGCAGAGAGACAGGCAGGTGGGTAGTTCAAGGCAGCGAGACAGGCAGGCAGGTGGGTCAAGGCAGAGAGACAGGCAGGTAGGTGGGTACAAGGCAGAGAGACAGGCAAGCAGGTGGGTACAAGGTAGAGATATAGACAGGCAGGTGGGTACAAGGAAGAGAGACAGGCAGGCGGGTGGGTACAAGGCAGAGAGACAGGCAGGTGGGTGGGTACAAGGCAGTGAGACAGGCAGGTGGGTGGGTACAAGGCAGAGAGACAGGCAGGTGGGTGGGTACAAGGCAGAGATATAGACAGGCAGGTGGGTACAAGGCAGAGAGACAGGTAGGTGGGTGGGTACAAGGCAGAGAGACAGGCAAGTGGGTACAAGGAAGAGAGACAGGCAGGCGGGTATAAGGCAGAGTGACAGGCAGATGGGTATAAGGCAGAGAGACAGGCAGGCGGGTGAGTTCAAATAAGAGAGACAGGCAGGCAGCTGGGTACAACGTAGAGAGACAAGCAGGTGGGTGGGTACAAGGCAGAGAGACAGGCAGGTAGGTGGGTACAAGGCAGAGAGACAGGCAGGCGGGTCAAGGCAGAGAGACAGGCAGGTGGGTACAAGGCAGAGAGACAGGCAGGCAGGTGGGTACAAGGAAGAGAGACAGGCAGGTGGGTACAAGGAAGAGAGACAGGCAGGCAGGTGGGTACAAGGAAGAGAGACAGGCAGACAGGTACAAGGCAGAGAGACAGGCAGGCAGGTGGGTCAAGGCAGAGAGACAGGCGGGTGGGTGGGTCAAGGCAGAGAGACAGGCAGGCGGGTGGGTACAAGGCAGAGAGACAGGCAAGCAGGAGGGAACAAGGCAGAGAGACAGGCAGGTGGGTGGATACAAGGCAGAGAGACAGGCAGGTGGGTGGGTCAAGGCAGAGAGACAGGCAAGCACGTGGGTACAAGGCAGAGAGACAGGCAGGTGGGTGGTTCAAGGCAGCGAGACAGGCAGGCAGGTGGATCAAGGCAGAGAGACAGGCAGGCAGGTGGGTACAAGGCAGAGAGACAGGCAAGCAGGTGGGTACAAGGTAGAGATATAGACAGGCAGGTGGGTACAAGGAAGAGAGACAGGCAGGCGTGTGGGTACAAGGCAGAGAGACAGGCAGGTGGTTGGGTACAAGGCAGAGAGACAGGCAGGTGGGTGGGTACAAGGCAGAGAGACAGGCAGGTGGGTGGGTACAAGGCAGAGATATAGACAGGCAGGTGGGTACAAGGCACAGAGACAGGCAGGTGGGTATAAGGCAGTGAGACAGGCAGGCAGGTGGGTACAAGGCAGAGAGACAGGTAGGTGGGTGGGTACAAGGCAGAGAGACAGGCAAGTGGGTACAAGGAAGAGAGACAGGCAGGCGGGTATAAGGCAGAGTGACAGGCAGGTGGGTATAAGGCAGAGAGACAGGCAGGCGGGTGAGTTCAAATAAGAGAGACAGGCAGGCAGCTGGGTACAACGTAGAGAGACAAGCAGGCAGGTGGGTACAAGGCAGAGAGACAGGCAGGTAGGTGGGTACAAGGCAGAGAGACAGGCAGGCGGGTCAAGGCAGAGAGACAGGCAGGTGGGTACAAGGCAGAGAGACAGGCAGGCAGGTGGGTACAAGGAAGAGAGACAGGCAGGTGGGTACAAGGAAGAGAGACAGGCAGGCAGGTGGGTACAAGGAAGAGAGACAGGCAGACAGGTACAAGGCAGAGAGACAGGCAGGCAGGTGGGTCAAGGCAGAGAGACAGGCGGGTGGGTGGGTCAAGGCAGAGAGACAGGCAGGTGGGTGGGTACAAGGCAGAGAGACAGGCAAGCAGGAGGGAACAAGGCAGAGAGACAGGCAGGTGGGTACAAGGCAGAGAGACAGGCAGGTGGGTACAAGGCAGAGAGACAGGCAGGCGGGTACAGGGCGGAGAGACAGGCAGGTGGGTAGGTACAAGGCAGAGAGACAGGCAGGTGGGTACAAGGCAGAGAGAAAGGCAGGTGGGTGGGTACAAGGCAGAGAGACAGGCAGGTGGGCAGGTACAAGGCAGCAAGACAGGCAGGCAGGTGGGTACAAGGCAGAGAGAAAGGCAGGTGGGTGGGTACAAGGCAGAGAGACAGGCAGGTGGGCAGGTACAAGGCAGCAAGACAGGCAGGCAGGTGGGTACAAGGCATAGAGACAGGCAGGTGTGTGGGTACAAGGCCGAGAGACAGGCGATTGGGTACAAGGCAGAGAGACAGGCAGGCAGGTGGGTACAAGGCAGAGAGACAGTCTGGTGGGCAGGTACAAGGCAGAGAGATAGGCAGGCGGGTGGGTACAAGGCAGAGAGACAGGCAGGTGGGTGGGTACATGGCAGAAATACAGGCAGGCAGGTGGGTAAATGGCAGAGAGACAGGCAGGTGGGTGGGTACAAGGCAGAGATACAGGCAGGCAGGTGGCTAAAATTCAGAGAGACATGCAGGCGGGTGGGTACAATGCAGAGAGACAGGCAGGTGGGTGGATACAAGGCAGAGAGACAGGCAGGCAGGTGGGTACAAGGCAGAGAGACAGGCAGGCGGGTACAAGGCAGAGAGACAGGCAGGCAGGTGGGTACAAGGCAGAGAGACAGGCAAGCAGGAGGGAACAAGGCAGAGATTTAGGCAGGCAGGTGGGTACAAGGCAGAGAGACAGGCAGGTGGGTGGGTACAAGGCAGAGAGACAGGCAGGTGGGTACAAGGCAGAGAGACAGGCAGGTGGGTGGGTACAAGGCAGAGAGACAGGCAGGAGGGAACAAGGCAGAGAGACAGGCAGGTGGGTACAAGGCAGAGAGACAGGCAGGTGGGTGGGTACAAGGCAGAGAGACAGGCAGGTTGGTGGGTCAAGGCAGAGAGACAGGCAGGTGGGTGGGTCAAGGCAGAGAGACAGGCAAGCACGTGGGTACAAGGCAGAGAGACAGGCAGGTGGGTGGTTCAAGGCAGCGAGACAGGCAGGCAGGTGGGTCAAGGCAGAGAGACAGGCAGGCAGGTGGGTACAAGGCAGAGAGACAGGCAAGCAGGTGGGTACAAGGTAGAGATATAGACAGGCAGGTGGGTACAAGGAAGAGAGACAGGCAGGCGTGTGGGTACAAGGCAGAGAGACAGGCAGGTGGTTGGGTACAAGGCAGAGAGACAGGCAGGTGGGTGGGTACAAGGCAGAGAGACAGGCAGGTGGGTGGGTACAAGGCAGAGTTATAGACAGGCAGGTGGGTACAAGGCACAGAGACAGGCAGGTGGGTATAAGGCAGTGAGACAGGCAGGCAGGTGGGTACAAGGCAGAGAGACAGGTAGGTGGGTGGGTACAAGGCAGAGAGACAGGCAAGTGGGTACAAGGAAGAGAGACAGGCAGGCGGGTATAAGGCAGAGTGACAGGCAGGTGGGTATAAGGCAGAGAGGCAGGCAGGCAGGTGAGTTCAAATAAGAGAGAAAGGCAGGCAGCTGGGTACAACGTAGAGAGACAAGCAGGTGGGTGGGTACAAGGCAGAGAGACAAGCAGGTGGGTACAAGGCAGAGAGACAGGCAGGCAGGTGGGTACAAGGAAGAGAGACAGGCAGGTGGGTACAAGGAAGAGAGACAGGCAGGCAGGTGGGTACAAGGAAGAGAGACAGGCAGACAGGTACAAGGCAGAGAGACAGGCAGGCAGGTGGGTCAAGGCAGAGAGACAGGCGGGTGGGTGGGTCAAGGCAGAGAGACAGGCAGGTGGGTACAAGGCAGAGAGACAGGCAGGCGGGTGGGTACAAGGCAGAGAGACAGGCAAGCAGGAGGGAACAAGGCAGAGAGACAGGCAGGTGGGTACAAGGCAGAGAGACAGGCAGGTGGGTACAAGGCAGAGAGACAGGCAGGCGGGTACAGGGCAGAGAGAAAGGCAGGTGGGTGGGTACATGGCAGAGAGACAGGCAGGTGGGTGGATACAAGGCAGAGACACAGGCAAGCACGTGGGTACAAGGCAGAGAGACAGGCAGGTGGGTGGGTCAAGGCAGAGAGACAGGCAGGTGGGTGGGTCAAGGCAGAGTGACAGGCAGGTTGGTGGGTAAAAGGCAGAGAGACAGGCAGGTGGGTGGGTACAAGGCAGAGAGACAGGCAGGTGGGTGGGTACAAGGCAGAGATATAGACAGGCAGGTGGGTACAAGGCAGAGAGACTGGCAGGTGGGTATAAGGCAGCAAGACAGGCAGGCAGGTGGGTCAAGGCAGAGAGACAGGCAGGTGGGTGGGTAAGAGGCAGAGAGACAGGTAGGTGGGTGGGTCAAGGCAGGGAGACAGGCAGGTGGGTGGGTACAAGGCAGAGAGACAGGCAGGTGGGTGGGTACAAGGCAGAGAGACAGGTAGGTGGGTGGGTCAAGGCAGCGAGACAGGCAGGCGGGTGGGTACAAGGCAGAGAGGCAGGCAGGTGGGTGGGTCAAGGCAGACTGACAGGCAGGCAGGTGGGTACAAGGCAGAGAGACAGGTAGGTGGGTGGGTACAAGGCAGAGAGACAGGCAGGTGGGTACAAGGAAGAGAGACAGGCAGGCGGGTATAAGGCAGAGTGACTGGCAGGTGGGTATAAGGCAGAGACTCAGGCAGGCGGGTGAGTTCAAATAAGAGAGACAGGCAGGCAGCTGGGTACAACGTAGAGAGACAGGCAGGTGTGAACAAGGCAGAGAGACAGGTAGGTGGTTGGGTACAAGGCAGAGAGACAGGCAGGTGGGTACAAGGCAGAGAGACATCTGGAGGGTGGGTCAAGGCAGCGAGACAGGCAGGCAGGTGGGTGGGTCAAGGCAGCGAGACAGGCAGGCAGGTGGGTCAAGGCAGAGAGACAGGCAGACAGGAGGGTACAAGGCAGAGAGACAGGCAGGCAGGTGGGTACAAGGAAGAGATATAGACAGGCGGGTGGGCACAAGGAAGAGAGACAGGCAGGCGGGTGGGTACAAGGCAGAGAGACGGGCAGGCAGGTGGGTACAAGGCAGAGTGACAGGCAGGTTGGTGTGTAAAAGGCAGAGAGACAGGCAGGTGGGTGGGTACAAGGCAGAGAGACAGGCAGGTGGGTGGGTACAAGGCAGAGATATAGACAGGCAGGTGGGTACAAGGCAGAGAGACTGGCAGGTGGGTATAAGGCAGCAAGACAGGCAGGCAGGTGGGTCAAGGCAGAGAGACAGGCAGGTGGGTGGGTAAGAGGCAGAGAGACAGGTAGGTGGGTGGGTCAAGGCAGGGAGACAGGCAGGCGGGTGGGTACAAGGCAGAGAGACAGGCAGGTGGGTGGGTACAAGGCAGAGAGACAGGTAGGTGGGTGGGTCAAGGCAGCGAGACAGGCAGGCGGGTGGGTACAAGGCAGAGAGGCAGGCAGGTGGGTGGGTCAAGGCAGACTGACAGGCAGGCAGGTGGGTACAAGGCAGAGAGACAGGTAGGTGGGTGGGTACAAGGCAGAGAGACAGGCAGGTGGGTACAAGGAAGAGAGACAGGCAGGCGGGTATAAGGCAGAGTGACTGGCAGGTGGGTATAAGGCAGAGACTCAGGCAGGCGGGTGAGTTCAAATAAGAGAGACAGGCAGGCAGCTGGGTACAACGTAGAGAAACAGGCAGGTGTGAACAAGGCAGAGAGACAGGTAGGTGGTTGGGTACAAGGCAGAGAGACAGGCAGGTGGGTACAAGGCAGAGAGACATCTGGAGGGTGGGTCAAGGCAGCGAGACAGGCAGGCAGGTGGGTGGGTCAAGGCAGCGAGACAGGCAGGCAGGTGGGTCAAGGCAGAGAGACAGGCAGACAGGTGGGTACAAGGCAGAGAGACAGGCAGGCAGGTGGGTACAAGGAAGAGATATAGACAGGCGGCTGGGTACAAGGAAGAGAGACAGGCAGGCGGGTGGGTACAAGGCAGAGAGACGGGCAGGCAGGTGGGTACAAGGCAGAGTGACAGGCAGGTTGGTGTGTAAAAGGCAGAGAGACAGGCAGGTGGGTGGGTACAAGGCAGAGAGGCAGGTAGGTGGGTGGGTCAAGGCAGCGAGACAGGCAGGCGGGTGGGTACAAGGCAGAGAGGCAGGCAGGTGGGTGGGTCAAGGCAGACTGACAGGCAGGCAGGTGGGTACAAGGCAGAGAGACAGGTAGGTGGGTGGGTACAAGGCAGAGAGACAGGCAGGTGTGTACAAGGAAGAGAGACAGGCAGGCGGGTATAAGGCAGAGTGACTGGCAGGTGGGTATAAGGCAGAGAGACAGGCAGGCGGGTGAGTTCAAATAAGAGAGACAGGCAGGCAGCTGGGTACAACGTAGAGAGACAGGCAGGTGTGAACAAGGCAGAGAGACAGGTAGGTGGTTGGGTACAAGGCAGAGAGACAGGCAGGTAGGTACAAGGCAGAGAGACATCTGGAGGGTGGGTACATGGCATAGAGACAGGCAGACAGGTTGTTACAAGGCAGAGAGATAGGTAGGCGGGTATAAGGTAGAGAGACAGGCAGGCAGGTGGGTGCAAGGCAGCGAGACATGCAGGCGGGTGGGTGCAAGGCAGAGAGACAGGCAGGCAGGGGAGTTCAAGTAAGAGAGACAGGCAGGTGTGAACAGGGCTGAGACAGGCAGGCAGGTGGGTACAAGGCAGAGAGACAGGCAGGTGGGCAGGTACAAGGCAGCGAGACAGGCAGGCAGGTGGGTACAAGGCAGAGAGATAGGTAGGCGGGTATAAGGTAGAGAGACAGGCAGGCAGGTGGGTGCAAGGCAGCGAGACATGCAGGCGGGTGGGTGCAAGGCAGAGAGACAGGCAGGCAGGGGAGTTCAAGTAAGAGAGACAGGCAGGTGTGAACAGGGCTGAGACAGGCAGGCAGGTGGGTACAAGGCAGAGAGACAGGCAGGTGGGCAGGTACAAGGCAGCGAGACAGGCAGGCAGGTGGGTACAAGGCATAGAGACAGGCAGGCGTGTGGGTACATGGCAAAGAGACAGGCGGTTGGGTACAAGGCAGAGAGATAGGCAGGCGGGTGTGTACAAGGCAGAGAGACAGGCAGGTGGTTGGGTACATGGCAGAAATACAGGCAGGCAGGTGGGTAAATGGCAGAGAGACAGGCAGGCGGGTGGGTACAAGGCAGAGATACAGGCAGGTGGGTGGGTACAAGACAGAGAGACAGGCAGACGGGTACAAGGCAGAGAGACAGGCTGGCAGGCCGGTACAATGCAGAGAGACAGGCAGACGGGTACAAGGCAGAGAGACAGGCAGGTAGGTGGGTACAAGGCAGAGAGACAGGCAGACGGGTACAAGGCAGAGAGACAGGCAGGCAGGTGGGTACAAGGCAGAGAGACAGGCAGGTGGGTGGGTACAAGACAGAGAGACTGTCAACCCGGTGGGTACAAGGCAGAGAGACAGGCAGGCAGGCGGGTACAAGGCAGAGAGACAGGCAGACTGGTACATGGCAGAGAGACAGGCAGGCAGGCGGGTACAAGGCAGAGAGACAGGCAGACGGGTACAAGGCAGAGAGACAGGCAGGCGGGTGGGTACAAGGCAAAAAGACCTGCAGACATACAGACAGATAGATGGATGAAATATCAGGCCATCGATGAGATGGGCAGATGTTAGTCATACCTGGTGAAGTTATCTGGAAGTTGAGTTAATCCCATAAGACATTAGCCATTCCCCTCAGTGTTTTTGTCAAAATGTGATGTCTGTAGATGCCAGCTGCTTTTGTTTTTTCCCAACTAGGGTTTCATTCAAAATAAGCAATTTGGAATACAATATATCACATGACTGCCATCCTCAAAGACAGTAGATGTTAAATCGTTAAGACTGTCAGTCCTTTTCTTGGTAATTGCCATTTTATTTTTTGCTTTCATCCTTCCTTGCTCCTTTTTTGTTGTGTTTCTTGGCAAACTGCATATTCCTCAGGAACTTGGGATCAACTCCTTTCAGGGGTTCAAATCGATAAGACTTGGGCTTTTTGATCCCTGTCCTGTGCCATTTGCTGGACTGATTGTGGTTGGTGTGATTCTTGGACTTGGCCATGACTCTCGACTGATCTCCTGAACCTCCTGCTCCACCACCACCAGCCACCGGAAGAGCACAAGAAAGCAGTGCTCCCCTAGTTGCGTAAATGTGCTGCAGCTGTATTGCAATATAATCCACCAATTAGATAAAGCACCATTTATCAGTACTCAGAGTCAGAGGAATCACATTCTGCTGAAACACCGCAGGTTATTAAACTGAATCCAAACTCCTGTGAGTGAGAATCCCCGTGGAGAAGGGAAATCGACTTCAAACCAAGATCTTTTGGGATTGAAACATGGACATCTGCTCCATATAACGTCACCGAGGGAGAAAACTGAATCAAACAGCTGTAACGTTGAACACATGGAGACCAGCTAAAGGACAGTTAACTGTACATCCCTTTGATTGTTTTTTTTCTTCACAAACTGTCAAATGTTTTAAATATATCCTCTTATTCCACCATCTGTACTAGTGTGTGTGACTGTGTGTGAGTGTGTGAGTGTGCGTGTGGATGTGTGTGTGTGTGTGTGTGTGTGAATAAGTGCGTGTGCCTTTGTGTGTGTGTGTGATTGGGAGATTGTGAGTGTGAGTGTTTGTCTGAGAGTGTGTGTGTGTGTGTGTAATTGTGTGTGCCTTTGTGTGTGTGAGTGTGATTGTGAGATTGTGAGTGTGTGTGGGGGTGTGTGTGTGTGTGTGAGTGTATGTGTGTGGGTTTGTGTCTGTGAGTGTGAGTGTATGTGTGTGGGTGTGACTGTGAGTATGTGAGTTTGTGTCTGTGAGTGTGAGTGTATGTGTGTGGGTGTGTGTGTGTGTGACTGTGAGTGTGTGAGTTTGTGTCTGTGAGTGTGAGTGTGTGTGTGTGTGTGTATGTGTGCGAGTGTAAGTGAGAATGAATGTGTGAAAGTGTGTGTGTGTGTGTGTGTGTGTGTAACTGTGAGTGTGTGAGTTTGTGTCTGTGAGTGTGAGCGTATGTGTGTGTGTGTGACATATGAATGGTGAGGAAGATTTACCTAGCTGTTTTTTTTAATTCAGGAAGTATCTTCAATGAGTTTATCTTGATCTTTGATTTAAGCTCAGAAAATGTGTCTGATCAATTCTTTATAATCTGAAGGTGCACATAATGGGTCTCCTGCAGTATTGACAAAGCACATTCTTGCTAAATTCACAACAAAACTCCTAGTACAGCCAGACCTGGAGTAGTAAATCGAGGGAGTTAATTTTTACTCTTGTCTCGTGGTTGTAAAAGAGGTCATCTGTAAAGGAAGAGTTTGTTAGAAAGACAGTAAGCTGCAGAAGGATATCAATGGACTGGACAGGTGGGCAGATCAGTGGCAAATGGAATTCAACCCGGAAAAGTTTGGGGTAATGCACTTGGGGAGGGCTAACAAGGCAAGGGGTTACACTAGGAATGGTAGAACTCTGGAAAGTACTGGAGATCAGAGAGACCTTGGTGTGCCTATGTACAGATCCCTGAGGGTTGCAGGGCAGGTAGATGAAGTGGTTAAGAAGACATATGGGGCTACTTGCCTTTAATAGCCAGGGCATAGAATACAAGAGCAGGGAGGTTATGCTGGAACTGCATAAAGTGCTGGTTAGACCACAGCTGGAGTACTGCGTGCAGTTCTGGTCACTACATTGTAGGAAGGGTGTGATTGCACTGGATAGGGTACAGAGGAGATTCACCAGGATGTTGCCTGGGCTGGAGAGTCTGAGCTATGAGGAGAGATTGGATAGGCTAGGGTTGTTTTCCTTGGAGCAGTGAAGATTGAGAGGGGACCTGATAGAGGTGTATAAGATTATGAGGGGCATAGATAGGGTGAATAGGAAGGCACTTTTTCCATCAGTAGAAGGGTCAACAACCAGGGGGCACAGATTTAAGGTAAGAGGTAGAAGGCTAAGAGGGGTGTTGAGGAGAAATATTTTCACCCAGAGGGTGGTGGGAGTCTGGAACTCACTGCCTGAAAGGGTGGTTGAGTCAGAAACTCATGTAACATTTAAGAAGTATTTAGATATCCCCTTGCATTGCCAGAGCCTCCAGGGCTATGGGCCAAACTCTGGAAAATGGAATTAGTGTAGTCAGATCTTTGTTGACCAGTGTGGACATGATGGGCTGAATGGCCTCCTTCTGTGCTGTAAACGTCTGTGAGCCTACTCTATGAGTTTACAAAGAAAGGAATTCTAGCCAGAGAGGACAAAGTGATGACAGGCTATTGCTTGGACACAGCTGTGTAACAGAATGTGTAACTTCAGATCCATGAGTTACTGGAATTAATTCTTTCACCAGAATTAGAAATGATTCATATGGTCTGACCGAGGTGTGGAGGTGGCTTCAGGAAGTCTGAAAGCAGAAGTAAATTCAGTAGGCTGGATCGCAGGGAATTGCAAAATTGTTACAGCACAGGAGGAGGCCATTCAGCCCATTGTGTCAGCGCTGGTCTACCATGTCGATTGTTCTCTCCTTGCTTTTAACCACTGCTGTTGTTACGGGTAAGTTTTAGAGAAGCGATTATTCCGCTATGTATTCTCAATTAGCTTGTTTAACATTCCATTCGAATGGTGGTAGAACAACAATTTATACCGCATGAGAGGAGAGCGCTGATCGGTTGGTAAGCGGGCTCATGGTAATGCCTTGACCAATCAGAGTCGGCCTGCCTGGTTTGAGTTTCAACAAAAGCTTCGGCAGTTAACTGTTCCCTGGTGCATTCTCCATGGCAACACCTCTACCATTCAGAGTCCACTTGGTGAAGGTGGCAGGACACCAGGCAAGCAGAATTGTTGCTGCTTCACCCGTCCTTCACATACATGCAGCTGTTACTTCAGCTATGAATTTCTTTCACTTGATTCGAACGCCATCCATAATTGGCATCCTCTTAGCCCTTGGATGCTGCTCATGTGACGCTCAATAAAAACTCGAGCAAAGTCTCATGTCACTTCCCAAGTGTTCAGGACTGCGCATGAGATTTTACGCCACCGGGTTCCTGAAATTGTATCACATCGCTGTTACAGGTGGCGTTAGGGGCGGCAAGGGTGAATGCCCGGAGGTGAATTTTAATGGGTCCCACTCCGTGTCACTACATTGCTCTGACCCATCCTACGCAAGAGCAACCCTCGTCCAGTGGCGTTGGACGGACTCACTGGGAAATTGGAAAGAGCACCTTCTCCTACAAGTCCTGAACGGGAAGGTCACGGAGCACCCAGGCCGGTCCAACCTGGGCCTCTCCAGAGAGAGGTGCATGGAAAGTGGAGACTGCTCACTGACTATGACACCTACAGGAGATGATGTTGGGCTCTACCATTGCGTTGTGTGGACCAACACGCGGATTACTGAAGAACAGTCCCTCCTGGCATATAAAGGTTAGAGTTTTATCCTGATAGATTCCATACGCAGAACGTATCTTCGGAAGAGAATCCCGAAATGACCGAGGGGTCTTTCAATTGCTTGGCCCTTGAGTCATGTAGAGAAGGGACTGGAAAACGCATCTGTCCCTTGAGACCAGTAAATTCCCCAACAATAGGACTTGTATTTATATAGCTCCTTTCACAGCCACCTGACATCCTTCGTGAAGTAGTCACTGTTGTTGTTGTTGTCAGACGGGAAACGCAGCAGCCAATTTGCTCACAGCAAGCTCCCACCAACAGCAATGTGTTGGGGGCCCCACCCATCAGTGCTGTTTCTGTTCAATCATGGGGATGCAGGCATCACTGGGCCAGGCCAGCATTTATTACCCATCCCTTATTGCCCTAGTTCAGAGGTCATTTAAGAGTCAAACCACATTGCTGTGTGGGTCTGGAGTCACATGTAGGCCAGACCAGGTGAGGATAGAGGATTTCCTTCCCTAAATGGCATTGGTGAACCAGACTTTACAACAATCGGCAGTGGTTTTGTGGTCATCATTAGACTTTTAATTCCGGATTTTTATTGAATTCAAATTCCACCATCTGCTGTGGAGGGATTCAAACCCTGGTCCCCAAAGAATTGCCCTGGGGTCTCTGGATTACTACTCCAGCGATAATACCACTGTGCCATTGCAAGTATTTTTTGCGTGTGTGTGTGTGTGTGTGTGTGTGCTTGCATGTGTGTGCATGTGTGTGCATGCACGTGCGTGTGTGTGTGTGTGTGTGTGCATGCACGTGCATGTATGTGTGTGTGTGCGTGCACGTGCGTGTGTATGTGCATGTGTGCGTGCAGATGCGTGTGTGTGTGTGTGTACATGCATGTGTGTGCATATGTGTGTGTGTGCGCGTGTGTGTGCATGCACGTGTGTGTGCACATGCGTGTGTGTGTTTGTGTGCGTGTGTGTGTGTGTGCGTGCGTATGTGTGCATGTGTGTGCATGCACGTGCGTGTGTGTGCGTGTGTGTGTGTGTGCATGCACGTGCATGTATGTGTGTGTGCGTGCACGTGCATGTGTATGTGCATGTGTGTGTGCAGATGCGTGTGTGTGTGTGTGTGTGTGTGTGCACATGCATGTGTGTGCATATGTGTGTGTGTGCGCATGTGTGTGCGTGCGCGTGTGTGCGTGCACGTTTGTGTGTGTGCACATGCGTGTGTGTGTGTGTGTGCGTGTGTGTGTGTGTGTGTGCACGTAAGGGAGGACTCCCCTGTTCTCCTTCAAAATAGAACCAGCGGGTCCTTCGCCACCCACCCGAGCCTCTCCTAAAAGCTGGCGCCTCTGACAGTGCAGCACTCCCCCAGTGCCGCCACCGGGGTGACAGGCCCTGATTTCGGCGCGCAAGCCCTGGAGTGGGGCTTGAACCCAGAACCTTGCTGCCAACTGAGGGGCAGCTAAGCACAGGCGTGGAAAGCACAGGCATCAGCGGCGCATGGTGATTCCACATGGAATCATGGGTTTGCCAAACTTGAGACTTACAAAGGGCAGCCAAAATGTAATTTGTCAGAATTCAAGAGCATTCAAAGTGGGGTCAATAAGGCACACGGCTACTAGCAAGGGGTGTTTACGAAGTAGGCAAAGGCCTCATACCCGCACACAATTGTATTTATAAATCAGAGATAAAAACAAAAAACTGCGGATGCTGGAAATCCAAAGCAAAAACAGAATTACCTGGAAAAACTCAGCAGGTCTGGCAGCATCGGCGGAGAAGAAGAGTTGACGTTTCGAGTCCTCATGACCCTTCAACAGAACTGAGTAAAATTAGGAGAGGGGTGAAATATAAGCTGGTTTAAGGTTGGGGGGGGGGGGGCGTGGGGGGAGAGAAGTGGTGGGGGTGGTTGTAGGGACAAGCAAGCAGTGATAGGAGCAGATAATCAAAAGATGTCACAGACAAAAGAACAAAGAGGTGTTGAAGGTGGTTCTGTGGAAGGGTCATGAGGACTCGAAACGTCAACTCTTTTCTTCTCTGCCGATGCTGCCGGACCTGCTGAGTTTTTCCAGGTAATTCTGTTTTTGTGCTGAAGTTGGTGATATTATCTAAACGAATGTGCTAATTAAGAATGGATGGTAGGGCACTCAAGGTATAGCTCTAGTGGGGGGGTGGGGTGAAATAAGACTAAAAGGGCATAAAAGGTATAGATTTAAAAATAATAGGTGGGAAAAGAAAAATCTGTATAAATTATTGGAAAAAGCAAAAGGAAGGGGGGAGAAACGGAAAGAGGGTGGGGATGGAGGAGGGAGTTCAAGATCTAAAGTTGTTGTAATCAATATCAGTCCAAATCTATTGTTACAGCCAAAGCTGGTTAAAGCAGTAGGGCCCTTCAGGTGTCTCAAAATGTTGCTGCTGCCAGTGTGATCAGAAATACTCGCTCGAGGATATCACGCTGGGGTTTGGAGGTCAATGTAAAACCTCTGAGCACCCGTCTCTGTAAGCAGCCCACCAACTGCAACGTGCCTCGGTTGCCGGGCGGTTCGGAGCAGTTTTCTAAGACCCTTTGGTTTCTGTTCCTCCACAGCGGGCCCCAAGGCTCTCCGAGCGACCTACGTGGCTGTGGGGGTCTGCGGGGGTTTGCTGCTTCTCCTGGCTCTCGTCGGGTTCGCTTGGATCTGCAGGCGAAAAGGCCGAGGTCAGGGTGAGTGTGAGGGGCCAAAAGGCCATTGGGTGAGGTAGGGTCCGGAATCGATCCGGGGTATCGCTTGGTGGCCCGCTGTTACCGCTCCGCATCGCGAATCGCCCCCCACCCCCAGATGTTGTCAGCTTGATGTGGGTTCAGTTAGCAAGTCCCTGTGGGAAACATCATTCGCGTTAACCATTGCACTTCACCACCCCCCATCTCCGTTAAGCAGCTGAATGGGAATTAGTAAGTAGAACAATGTGGGAATAATGTGGCCGATAGTCTGCAGCCAGTAGTTGGATGTACTTGGGTGACTTGAAGCGTCAGGGCTACGTGCCGAGTGCTGGGAGATGGGGTTAGGAATGGACAGGTGCTTGATGGCCAGCACGGGCAAGATGGGCCGAAGGGCCTGTTTCTGTGCTGTACGGCTCTGTGACTCCATGACTCATTGCGTCGGGCCGCATTTTAACCCCCACCCTTTCCCCCTGCTGTCGTTCAAACAGTCGACAACGAGGTGCCCGCCCCTTCCACATCCACTGCAGCGCGGAGGAAAGATCAGGCGTGGGCTGTTTTTGGGCGGGCGATTAGACTTCGGCCACTTTCCTAGGCCGCTGGCCAGCGACCACTGGCGTTGACATAGCGCCTTCAACCAACCACATGCGTCGTGCGAGTCAGGCAACAGTGAGCAGGAGCTTATTAACAAACACCATAGAAAGCTGGACCCCTTTACTCCTCGCTAGCTCTGCCAGCGCAGGTAGAACATTATGAACAGTGAGGACCGATTTTGGATGTGAATCGGGGGTGGCTTGTTTTTCCCTTGAATATCCCATGTCTAATCTTGCTTTGTTTTCCTTTATGCCACTGCAGCTCAGAGCTCTGAATCCCAGGTAGGCGATGATTTAATAAAAGTCGTTGACGTAAATGTTCCCAATCACCATTATCTTGTAGCCCAATCCTATTGCTTTAAAAATGTAGCAAATAATTGCCCGTGTACTTTGGATAACTTTCACCAGGACAAACACAAGAGTACCAAATTGCAAACAATCACACCAGTTCATGCTGCAATAATACAATCATTATGATGACACTTATTATTAATAAATATGATTTGCTTATTTTTCAATGTTTTGCCTCTCCATGGATGATTAATTCATAATCGCCCTGTGACACCATCTTTTTAAGCAGCTTGGCACACAAACCAGCATTAATGTTTATCTCCAGGATTATTGTTTACCTTTTTTCAAGTGGACCACTCTAAACATCCCCTAAAATGGCAGGAGAAGAATTTCAGGTTCAAAGATCCCTCCATGATAACCAATGGCCTAATTTCAAAATTTAACTAAAAAAGATGTTAAGATCATGAAATGACACTTCTGGTAGCAAATGTACACATTTAGCAATTGGTGTCAACTGTCTCTAGCCCAACGCCTCCTCATTTACTCCACCTCCGCCTTTACTCCGCCTCCTCTTACTCCGCCCTCCGCCTCGTCCATTACTCCACCTCCTCATTTACTCCGCCTCCTCCTTTACGCCGCCTCCTCCTTTACTCCGCCTCCTCCTTTACTCCACCTCCTCCTTTACCCCGCCTCCTCCTTTACTCCACCTTCCCCTTTACTCCGCCTCCTGCTTTACTCTGCCTCCTGCTTTACTCCGCCTCCTCCTTTACTCCGCCTCCTCCTTTACTCCACCTTCCCCATTACTCCACCTCCTCCTTTACTCCACCTTCCCCTTTACTCCACCTCCTCCTTTACTCCACCTTCCCCTTTAAGCCGCCTCCTGCTTTACTCCACCTCCTCCTTTACTCTGCCTCCTCCTTTACTCCGCCTCCTGCTTTTCCCCACCTCCTCCTTTACTCCGCCTCCTTCTTTACTATGCTTCCTCCTTTACTCCACCTCCTCCTTTACTTTGCCTCCTCCTTTACTCCACCTATCCTTTACTCTGCCTCCTCCTTTACTCCACCTTCTCCTTTACTCCCCCATCTGCTGAGCAAGTGTTATTGCAGGATTACTAGCTTCATTGTGGAGGCGGAGCTAATAATTTTTTGAAATTTATGGGATGTGGGCATCACTGGCTGGGCCAACATTTATTGCCCATCCCTAATTGCCCCTTGAGAAAGTGGTGGTGAGCTGCCTTCTTGAACAGCTGCCAGTCCCTGTGGTGTAGGTACACCCACAGCGCTGTTAGGGAGGGAGTTCCAGGATTTTGACCCAGCCACAGTGACGGTACAATAGCATCAAACTAAGGGCACAACGATTGGTTTTAAAATGGGGGTTTGGATGACGGCCCAGTGCTGAGAATTCCCCACCATCTTCCACACATCTTAAATATTGCAGCTGATCACAACTCCCTGATGTGGAAGTAATTGTTCAACAGGCTGGGTAAGATCAGGCCTTTCTCCTTTGCATCACTGAGTAGACCCTGATCCTCAAATGGGCACTAGTGGGTCAGCAACCCATTTCACACCTGGCTTCATTTTTACTCCCTGTTGATTTCAATAATATCCAGATGTATTCGATAGTAATAATACCAGCGTCGGTGAGCTGTTCTTTGTTGCCTTTGTTAATAGTAGTTAGTAATGGTTAATAATAGCCAGAGAAAGGTCACTTTCTATTGTGTTTTTTAATTACAGAATCACAGAGGAAACAACATAAACTTAAATGCGACATACGTGGTAAGGGTGCGAGCAGATTTACTGCCTCACACACACACTCTGTCTCTCACACACACACTCTCTCTCCCTCTCTCTCTCACACACAATCTCTCTCACACAGACACACACTCTCTCTCACACACATACTCTGTCTCTCACACACTCTCTCTCACACACATGCACTCTCTCATGCACAGTCTCTCTCTCACACTCCCTCTCTCTCTCTCATGGATTCTCTCTCATACACACACACTCTCTCGCACACTGTCTCTCTCACACACATGCACTCTCTCTCACATACTCTCTCACACACACTCTCTCTCTCTCTCACACACACACATACTCTCTCTCACACACACACAGTCTCTCTCACTCTCTCTCTCACACACACAAACTCTGTCTGACACATGCACACTGTCTCTCACACGCTCTCTCTTGCACTCCCACTCTCCTTGTTCCTTCTAATTCCTCTTTGAAATTCAAACAACCTCACAACTTATTTACACATGTAAATGTTAGCTCACCCATTTCCATTTCAAAATGCCTGTTTTTATATCCAAACCCTTTGATGATTTGAACCTTGCAGTCTGACTGTCTTCAGTTTAATTAAATTAGCCACACACTCTCAGCGCCCACAGTAATATTAGGAAAACTGGTATTCTGTTTACAGTGTGTGCGTGTGTATCTGTGAGTGTGTGTATGTGTGTGTGTGTGTGTGTGCGCGAGAGAGTGCGTGTGTCTATGTCTGTGTGTGAGTCTGTGTGTGAGTGTGTGTGTATAGTGAGTGCGTGTGTGCCAGTGTGTGCATGTGTTGGTGAAGATGTGTTTGTGCCTCTGTGTGTGTCTGTCTATGTGTGAGAGTGTGAATTGTGTGTGTGTGTTTGTGTGTGTACGCATCTGTGACACCACCTTTCTAAGCAGCTTGGCACACAAACCAGCATTAATGTTTATCTCCAGGATTATTGTTTACCTTTTTTTCCAGTGGACCACTCTAAACATCCCCTAAAATGGCAGGAGAAGAATTTCAGGTTCAAAGATCCCTCCATGATAACCAATGGCCAAATTTCAAAATTTAACTAAAAAAGATGTTAAGATCATGAAATGACACTTCTGGTAGCAAATGTACACATTTAGCATTTGGTGTCAACTGTCTCTAGCCCAACGCCTCCTCATTTACTCCGCCTCCTCCTTTACTCCACCTTCTCCGTTACTCCTCCTCCTCCTTTACTCCGCCTCCTCCTTTACTCCGCCTCCTCCTTTACTCTGCCTCCTCCTTTAATCTGCCTCCTCCTTTACTCTGCCTCCTCCTTTAATCTGCCTCCTCCTTTACTCTGCCTCCTCCTTTACTCCACATCCTCCTTTACTCCGCCTCTTCCTTTACTCCACCTTCTCCTTTACTCCATCTTCGGCTTTACTTCACCTCTCCCTTTACTCCACCTCCTCCGTCACTTCGCCTCTCCTTTACTCCACCTCCTCCTTTACTCTGCTTTCTCCTTTACTCCGCCTCTCCTTTACTCCACCTCCTCCTTTACTCTGCTTTCTCCTTTACTCTGCCTCCTCCTTTACTCCATCTCCTCCTTTACTCTGCTTTCTCCTTTACTCCGCTTTCTCCTTTACTCTGCTTTCTCCTTTACTCCGCCTTCACCTTTACTGCCCCATCTGCTGAGCAAGTGTTATTGCAGGATTACTAGCTTCATTGTGGAGGCGGGGCTAATAATTTAAAAAAAGTTATTCATGGTATGTGGGCATCTCTGGCTGGGCCAATATTTATTGCCCATCCCTAATTGCCCCTTGAGAAAGTGGTGGTGAGCTGCCTTCTTGAACAGCTGCCAGTCCCTGTGGTGTAGGTACACCCACAGCGCTGTTAGGGAGGGAGTTCCAGGATTTTGACCCAGCCACAGTGACGGTACAATAGCATCAAACTAAGGGCACAACGATTGGTTTTAAAATGGGGGTTTGGATGACGGCTCAGTGCTGAGAATTCCCCACCATCTTCCACACATCTTAAATATTGCAGCTGATCACAACTCCCTGATGTGGAAGTAATTGTTCAACAGGCTGGGTAAGATCAGGCCTTTCTCCTTTGCATCACTGAGTAGACCCTGATCCTCAAATGGGCACTAGTGAGTCAGCAACCCATTTCACACCTGGCTTCATTTTTACTCCCTGTTGATTTCAATAATATCCAGATGTATTCGATAGTAATAATACCAGCGTCGGTGAGCTGTTCTCTGTTGCCTTTGTTAATAGTAGTTAGTAATGGTTAATAATAGCCAGAGAAAGGTCACTTTCTGTTGTGTTCATTAATTACAGAATCAAAGAAGAAACTTAAATTCGACTTACATGGTAAGCGTGCGAGCAGATTTACTACCTCACAGTTTCTTTCTTTAACACGACGGAGTTATCCAGCCGGGTTAAGTGTCCATTCATGCTTTTTCTAATTTTCTACAAAGGGCCTGAACTTGAGTGACCGTCATCTTTACAGCAATCTGGGACGGTAAGATCAGATTTCTCGATTTGAAATAGCCACAGGGTCATTATGGCACTGAAGGAGGCCGTTCGGCCTATCAAGGGCCTGCTAGCTCTCCGCCGAGCAGCCCAGTCGGTCCCCTCCTTCCACTCTATCCCTCTGCACCCCCCCCCCACAAATTCATTCTCCCCCCACTTGCCCATCTGATTTCCCTTTGAAATCATTCACCGCCTCCCCTTCCACCACTCTCGTGGGCAGCGGGTTTTGGGTCAATGCTCACCACATTGAAAAAGCTCTCTGTCGTATTCCACCGCCCCGCCCCCCACCCACCCACCATTTCTCTTGCCCCCGAAACCTTACTTCTGTGTCCCTTAGCCTCTGTGCCAATGGGTAAAGAGAATGAATTTTTTTTGCCACCTCATCTAAACCTGTCAGAACCTTGTCCAGCTCCATCAAACCTCCCCTCAGCTCCAAGGGGAAGGAGCCCAGCTCCTCCAGCCTGAGCTTAAAACCCAGAACACCCCATTACTATAAGGCCATAAGACATAGCAGCAGAAGTAGGCCATTTGGCCCATCGAGTCTGCTCCGCCATTCAATGGGATCATGGCTGACCTGATAATCCCCAACTCCACTTTCCTGCCTTTCCCCCATAACTCTTAATTCCTTTACCGATTAAAAATCTGTCCATCTCAACCTTGAATATACTTAACGACCCAGCCTTTACAGCCCTCTGTGGTAAAGAATTTCACAGATTAACTACCCTCTGAGAGAAGAAATTCCTCCTCATCTTTGTTTTAAGTGGGCGACCCCTTACTCTGAGGTTATGCCCTCTGGTCCTAGACTCTCCCACAAGGGGAAACAACCTCTCAGCATCTACCCTGTCAAGCTACCTAAGAATCTTATGTGTTTCAATAAGGGTCGCCTCTCATTCTTCTAAACTCCAATGAGTACAGGCTCAACCTGCTCAATCTCTCCTCATAAGAAAATCCCTCCCTACCCGGAATCAATCTAGTGAACTTTCTCTGGACTGCCTCCAAGGCCAGTATATCTTTCCTTAGATAAGGGGACAAAAACTGTTCACAATATTCTAGGTGTGGTCTAATGTGCTTTACCAATTGCTTAGTTTTGTTAACATTTAATAGCATTCTGAGAATCTGTAGGGTTTACAGTACATGCCTGTTTACCTTTGCAAAGCTTTGTGTTTTATCTATGCTTCTCAAGTCAATCCGATTAACACAAATATTCCACTTTTCAGCTGACAGATGTTTGCAGGAGCCGCTGTGGACCCAGTGAAAAGCTATTGCTTTGAAGGTCAATGTGACCAGTGGCCCAGCAGAGATTATTCTCGAATTCACTTCTCTTTGCCGACCGGATATCATTTACGTTTGCTGATTCGATATATTTAAACAATTAGCTGCACAAATCAAATTCAAAGTACTATGGTTGTGAATCATATAAACAGTTGTGGAGGGATACTCTCTTCACCACCTGTAGGGGGGAGTGCTGAATGACAGAAATGGGAGCACAAGGAGGACATTCAGCCCTTTTATCCAGTCCACCATTCAATACGATCATGGCTAATCTTCTACCTCAACACACTGACACAGTCTCTCTCTCACTCTCTCTCTCTCTCTCTCTCCCCCCCCCTCACTCTCTCTCACACACACACACTCTGTCACACACACACACTCTCTCACACACGCACACTGTCTCTCACACGCTCTCTCTTGCACTCTCTCTCTTCTTGTTCCTTCTAAATCCTCTTTGAAATTCAAACAACCTCACAAATATCTACACATGTAAATGTTAGCTCGTCCATCTCCATTTCAAAATGCCTGTTTTTATATCCAAACCCTTTGATGATTTGAACCTTGCAGTCTGACTGTCTTCAGTTTAATTAAATTAACCACACACTCACACATGCGTACACACACAAACACACACACTATTCACACTCTCACAAACAGACAGACACACACAGAGGTATACACACACCCTCACCCACACATGCACACACTGGCACACACAAACACACATTCACTCACTATACACACACACTCACACACAGACATAGACACACACACACTCTCTCTCACACACACACACATGCACACACTGTAAACAGAATACCAGTTTTCCTAATATTACTGTGGGGGCTTGAGAGTGTGTGGCTAATTTAATTAAACTGAAGACAGTCAGGCTGCAAGGTTCAAATCATCAAAGGGTTTGATATAAAAACAGACATTTTGATGGACGAGTTAAAATTTACATGTGTAGATAAGTTGTAGATAAGTTGAGAGGCTGTTTGAATTTCAAAGAGGAATTAGAAGGTGAGAGGAAAATGTTTGCATCTTGCAGGAGTTCAAAGGTAAACATGTAGTGGAAATATCATATTTTTATTGACCCAAAAGCAAAGATAAGATGGAAACATGAAATATCATATATTTGGAAGAGTTTGAGTTTCAAAGAAAGTTTAGAACAATGGGTTTAAAGATAAAAGAGGAAAATATAGTTAAGGGAAGGTTGAAAGCTGTGTGTTGAGTGGCCATGTGAGATCTTGAAAGGTGGACTGTGCAAAGGCAGACTTGTGGAAAGCAGCTCCTAGCCCCACCCCAGAGAAGCGCTTGCTTGTTCTAGGAAGCCAGGTGGTGTTAAAAGTCTTTGATTTCCATTGCTGAATGAGAGGAAGAGAGAAGCGGTGAAATACCTCCTTAACGGTGGGTGCCATGTGGTAATATTACTGGATGTTTTATAGATTAAGAATCTATTTGGACTGTTGCCTGAAAAAAGGTGTTGATTTGGGAGTCTAGCTAGGTAGAAATCTTTTGGGAAGTGATATAATACTAAATTTAACTGTGCAACTGTAATCTTTTGTGCTTAAGTTCTTTTTGTTAATAAATGTTTGAATTTAATCTTTAAAATCTCCAAAGGTGGTAGCGAAATCTTTACTTCTGACCTCAGTGCACATACTTTCTCATAATAAATACAAATTACAAATCGTTGTGATAGCTTGGCCAAGTTTTCATTTGGGATTTGGGCAGCCCGGCAATGACCACCAGCCATGTCATAACACACATGCACTGTTGTGGGAGGGGTGGGGCGGGGGGGGGGGGGGTGGATGGGGTGATGGGGAATATAGGGGTTAAGTAAGTATTTATTGTAAGGGAATGATACTATTGGAATCTCCAAGCAGCCAGTTCCTGCAAGTATATAAACAGATAAAAAGCACCACATGAACCTTATACACCCTCAGGGCCTGTGATCATCAGCCAGGTCCTGGGAACCAGGCTGGATAAAGTGGAATGTAAATACGCTAGATTAAGTGTCCTAGGAGTCAGACTGGAGACTTTGGTTGGACAAAATAACTAAGATTGAGCCTGTTTACATTAGATATTGAAAGAACCGATGGTCTTAGTTTAGGTAGGAGGGAAGGTCTCTGCCTGGGTGCATGTACCTGTTACCAGAGACGTCTGTTTAATGTAAACCAATATTGTGACGAGATCGGAATCTGGAAACTGTTCTTGTATGTGACCAATAATGTATAAAAATGCTGAGTACTTGTAATCTAGCAGAGTGCTGTCTCAAGCTGTATTGAGATGGTTCTCTCCTAGCAATTGCTTGAATAAACAATCGTGACCTGTACCAGAGACTCCTGCAGTCCGTTTGTCAAAGCTACCACATCAGTTTGGCATCGTCGGCAGGATACTCGGACCGGATCCTCGGGACGGCTCTGCAGAGTGGGTGAGTATATTTTATTTACCACCCGTAGTTAGTGCAGTAAGCCTATCTGAGAGTGGTCTGGTCGAGTATCAAAAGAATCGGGAGGAGGACATGGGACAGGAGACAGGAGGCGCCAGGTTAGGAGGCGGAGCCGCGTAGGTGGGCTACAGTTTGAAACAGAACCATAGCTGAAGACATGCAGGAAGGCCAGACCCCAGAGAAATATGTAGACCGCACACACACACCACAAATAACTAAGTTGTTAGGGCTGCGCAAACCTACTGCACAGAGACAAACAGGAATATAAGAACATAAAGCCGTCAGGAAAAGAGAATAGAGCTATGGAACTCGACTGGGAAACCGCGGACTCCATCAGGAGATTCATAGCAGAACAACGGTCACAATTAATCAAGAAAATGGGGAAGGGTGAGTGGGACCCGAAAGATCCGCTTACTGAATTTTCTGTAACTTAAAAAAATGAATTGCTCTAAGTTACAAGAGCTGCTTGTGCTGAAGAGAGAGAGAAAGAGAGAGAGAGAGAAAAGGTGGGTACCCCTAGGGGAGTTAATAAGCACTGACAGGCAGGAGCAGGGGAAATGGGATCTTTCGTCAGTTTGATGGTCCCTATAGGTGGAGCCTTCAAGGTCCCTTTATTTCCCCCTCTGCTGTTTGAAGTTTTGTTCAGAATATGAGAGTTTTAAGCTGTTAGGTTAAGGATACAGGAATATAAATACATGCCTCTAAATATATAAAACAAAAACAGAATTACCTGGAAAAACTCAGCAGGTCTGGCAGCATCGGCGGAGAAGAAAAGAGTTGACGTTTCGAGTCCTCATGACCCTTCGACAGAACTTGAGTTCGAGTCCAAGAAAGAGTTGAAATATAAGCTGGTTTAAGGTGTGTGTGTGGGGGGGCGGAGAGAGAGAGAGAGAGAGAAGTGGAGGGGGTGGGTGTGGTTGTAGGGACAAACAAGCAGTGATAGAAGCAGATCATCAAAAGATGTCACCAACAATAGAACAAAAGAACACATAGGTGTTAAAGTTGGTGACATTATCTAAACGAATGTGCTAATTAAGAATGGATGGTAGGGCACTCAAGGTATAGCTCTGGTGGGGGTGGGGAGAGCATAAAAGATTTTAAAATATTTAAAAATAATGGAAATAGGTGGGAAAAGAAAAATCTATATAATTTATTGGAAAAAAAACAAAAGGAAGGGGGAAGCAGAAAGAGGGTGGGGATGGGGGAGGGAGCTCAAGACCTAAAGTTGTTGAATTCAATATTCAGTCTGGAAGGCTGTAAAGTGCCTAGTCGGAAGATGAGGTGTTGTTCCTCCAGTTTGCGTTGGGCTTCACTGGAACAATGCAGCAAGCCAAGGACAGACATGTGGGCAAGAGAGCAGGGTGGAGTGTTAAAATGGCAAGCAACAGGGAGGTTTGGGTCATTCTTGCGGACAGACCGCAGGTGTTCTGCAAAGCAGTCGCCCAGTTTACGTTTGGTCTCTCCAATGTAGAGGAGACCACATTGGGAGCAACGAATGCAGTAGACTAAGTTGGGGAAATGCAAGTGAAATGCTGCTTCACTTGAAAGGAGTGATTGGGCCCTTGGACGGTGAGGAGAGAGGAAGTGAAGGGGCAGGTGTTGCATCTTTTGCGTGGGCATGGGGTGGTGCCATAGGAGGGGGTTGAGGAGTAGGGGGTGATGGAGGAGTGGACCAGGGTGTCCCAGAGGGAGCGATCCCTATGGAATGCCGATAGCGGGGGTGAAGGGAAGATGTGTTTGGTGGTGGCATCATGTTGGAGTTGGTGGAAATGGCAGAGGATGATCCTTTGAATGCGGAGGCTGGTGGGGTGATAAGTGAGGACAAGGGGGACCCTATCGTTTCTGGGAGGGAGGAGAAGGCGTGAGGGCGGATGCGTGGGAGATGGGCCAGACACGGTTGAGGGCCCTGTCAACGACCGTGGGTGGAAAACCTCGGTTAAGGAAGAAGGAGGACATGACAGAGGAACTGTTTATGAAGGTAGCATCATCGGAACAGATGCGACGGAGGTGAAGGAACTGAGAGAATGGGATGGAGTCCTTACAGGAAGCGGGGTGTGAGGAGCTGTAGTCGAGATAGCTGTGGGAGTCGGTGGGTTTGTAATGGATATTGGTGGACAGTCTATCACCAGAGATTGAGACAGAGAGGTCAAGAAAGGGAAGAGAAGTGTCAGAGATGGACCACGTGAAAATGTTGAAGGGGTGGAGATTGGAAGCAAAATTAATAAACTTTTCCAAGTCCTGACAAGAGCATGAAGCAGCACCGAAGTAATCATCGATGTACCGGAGAAAGAGTTGTGGAAGGGGGCCGGAGTAGGACTGGAACAAGGAATGTTCCACATACCCCATAAGAGACAGGCATAGCTGGGGCCCATGTGGGTACCCATAGCCACACCTTTTATTTGGAGGAAGTGAGAGGAGTTGAAGGAGAAATTGTTCAGCGTGAGAACAAGTTCAGCCAGACGGATGAGGGTAGTGGTGGATGGGGATTGTTCAGGCCTCTGTTCGTCAACTCGCAGACACTTCCTCCTACCTCTCCCTGGACCATGACCCCACCACTGAACATCAAGCCATTGTTTCCAGGACTGTCACTGACCTCATCTCCTCTGGGGATCTTCCTCCCACAGCTTCCAACCTGATAGTCGCCCAAACTCGGACGGCCCGCTTCTAGCTCCTACCCAAAATCCACAAACAGAACTGCCCCGGTAGACCGATCGTCTCAGCTTGCTCCTGCCCCACAGAACTCATTTCTCGTTATCTTGACTCCCTTCTCTCTCCCCTTGTCCAGTCCCTTCCCACCTACATCCGTGATTCCTCTGACACCTTACTTCAAATCAACAATTTCCAGTTCCCTGGCCCCAACCGCTTCCTCTTCACCATGGACGTCCAATCCCTCTACACCTCCATCCCCCACCAGGATGGTCTGAGGGCCCTTAGCTTCTTCCTCAAACAGAGGCCCGAACAATCCCCATCCACCACTACTCTCCTCTGTCTGGCTGAACTTGTTCTCACACTGAACAATTTCTCCTTCAACTCCTCTCACTTCCTCCAAATAAAAGGTGTGGCTATGGGTACCCGCATGGGCCCCAGCTATGCCTGTCTCTTTATGGGGTATGTGGAACATTCCTTGTTGCAGTCCTACTCCGGCCCCCTTCCACAACTCTTTCTCCGGTACATCGATGATTACTTCGGTGCTGCTTCATGCTCTTGTCGGGACTTGGAAAAATTTATTAATTTTGCTTCCAATCTCCATCCCTCCATCATTTTCACGTGGTCCATCTCTGACACTTCCCTTCCCTTCCTTGACCTCTCTGTCTCAATCTCTGGTGATATACTGTCCACCAATATCCATTACAAAACCACCGACTCCCACAGCTACCTCGACTACAGCTGCTCACACCCCGCTTCCTGTAAGGACTCCATCCCATTCTCTCAGTTCCTTCGCCTCCGTCGCATCTGTTCCGATGATGCTACCTTCAAAAACAGTTCCTCTGAAATGTCCTCCTTCTTCCTTAACCGAGGTTTTCCACCCACGGTCATTGACAGGGCCCTCAACCGTGTCTGGCCCATCTCCCACGCATCCGCCCTCACGCCTTCTCCTCCCTCCCAGAAACATGATAGGGTCCCCCTTGTCCTCACTTATCACCCCACCAGCCTCCGCATTCAAAGGATCATCCTCCGCCATTTCCGCCAACTCCAGCATGATGCCACCACCAAACACATCTTCCCTTCACCCCCACTGTCGGCATTCCGTAGGGATCGCTTCCTCTGGGACACCCTGGTCCACTCCTCCATCACCCCCTACTCCTCAACCCCCTCCTATGGCACCACCCCATGCCCACGCAAAAGATGCAACACCTGCCCCTTCACTTCCTCTCTCCTCACCGTCCAAGGGCCCAAACACTCCTTTCAAGTGAAGCAGCATTTCACTTGCATTTCCCCCAACTTAGTCCACTGCATTCGTTGCTCCCAATGTGGTCTCCTCTACATTGGAGAGACCAAACGTAAATTGGGTGACCGCTTTGCAGAACACTTGCGGTCTGTCCGCAAGAATGACCCAAACCTCCCTGTCGCTTGCCATTTTAACACTCCACCCTGCTCTCTTGCCCACATGTCTATCCTTGGCTTGCTGCATTGTTCCAGTGAAGCCCGACGCAAACTGGAGGAACAACACCTCATCTTCCGACTAGACACTTTACAGCCTTCCAGACTGAATATTGTTTTCAACAACTTTAGGTCTTGAGCTCCCTCCCCCATCCCCACCCCCTTTCTGCTTCCCCCTTCCTTTTTTTTTCCAATAAATTATATAGATTTTTCTTTTCCCACCTATTTCCATTATTTTTAAATATTTTAAAATCTTTTATGCTCTCCCCACCCCCACTAGAGCTATACCTTGAGTGCCCTACCATCCATTCTTAATTAGCACATTCGCTTAGATAATGTCACCAACTTTAACATCTATGTGTTCCTTTGTTCTATTGTTGGTGACATCTTTTGATGATCTGCTTCTATCCCTGCTTGTTTGTCCCTACAACCACACCAACCCCCTCCACTTCTCTCTCTCTCTCTCTCTCTCCGCCCCCCCACCCCCCGCACACACCTTAAACCAGCTTATATTTCAACTCTTTCTTGGACTCGAACTCAAGTTCTGTTGAAGGGTCATGAGGACTCGAAACATCAACTCTTTTTTTCTCCGCCGATGCTGCCAGACCTGCTGAGTTTTTCCAGGTAATTCTGTTTTTGTTTTGGATTTCCAGCATCCGCAGTTTTTTTGTTTTTGCCTCTAAATATATGTTTGTTTGTGAGCAAGGAAGCCTTTCTCTGTGACCTTTAATGTTTTCCTTCCTTAGATTGTCATTTGTGTGTGTAGTTCAGCATTTTAGAGTTGAAAGCTCATGTTAGATTAAAGGAAAAGTATACTCAAACATTCCGAAGTTTTGAGCATAAGGTTTGAATTGAGATTTCTGGCAAAATAAATCACAATTTGAAGTTATAGTAAAGCTAAACAGGCTTAGATGAACCAACCTTTGTACCACCCCCTTGCAGATTGGTATCACCAGCTTCCAAGCTGATTGGGATTGATATATACGAGTTGCATTAACTCGTACGAGTTAGTATTCTAAAATTCTAAGGGAAAAGTTACCTGAAGTTCAAAGGATTCTAGGAATATCAAAAGGCATAAACACACGGTCTAGGTGGTTCCAATGGATAAAAAGGGGTTTCTTTTGAAGAGATGAATTAAAATATTAAAGGAAATCTGCTTTCCAAAAGCACTGTAATTTGAATTTGGGACAATCTTGAGATGTAAAGTGCAGTGTAATTTAACAGGTTACTTTGAATAACGAGGATGCTATCTAAGATAAAGAATGTGTCGATAAACATATGGGACTTCTAATCTGGATAAAAATCATTAAACATGAAAAAAGAGGTTGTTTTAATTTTGATAGTGTAAATTACAGTTCTTACAAAGTTTAAAAAATTGAGGTTTGGTTCCTGATAATTTCTCAAAAGGGAATTTTCATTTTAAAAGGTTTTTGACAACAATTGGCACTAATTCAAATGCTGCAAGCTTTTGTATTTGTAAAGTCTGTTCCCAAAATGTGAAACTAAGGTCAAGACCTTGACACAGTTTGGCAGAAATCCAATTTTTGGTTGAGTTAATGAATCTGGTATAATTCCAAGGGTCAGACACAATTTAGTGGGTTACTTTTGAGACAATAAAGTGTTTTTTGAGAAGAAGATAAGGAAGCAAAACATGTCAATGCCTGATTTCTGTTTTAAAATGGCTATGAGAATATTTTACTTATTTTAAAGTCTCTCCAGACACCTGAACAAGATCAGATGGTAGCTGGTGTATGTGTATGAGGCAAGGAGGAGAAAGAGTTAGGGAAAGAGGATACAATATACAAACTGTTTTAAGGGAAGTGAATTTGATAATCTGGCCATCGGCTGAGACATTGGAAAAGCACAGGGGGAGATAAGCAAGGATCTAGAGACAGAGATCCTCGTTGATGTGGAATAGTTAATAGGGCCTAAAGAGCAAGGAAACATTATAAACGATCAAGACAATAGAGAAACTGAACTCAAAAGAATCTTAGGATGATCATAGTCAGGGGAAAATAACTTAGAGGTTATACTATGTGGAATCTATAGTTCAGGCATTTGAAAGGTAAGGAGAAATAACAGTTAATAACAATTTACCACAAGATGGATACTGGTAAAGGGAAAGCTGGAAAAAGGCTAAATAGATGTATTACTGACTAAATTAATGAAAGACCACAGAGGATTAATGTCAATCTCACACACACATACACACACACACACACACAGACACAGACACACATGCACACACTATAAACAGAATATAATTTTTCCTAATATTACTGTGGGTGCTGAGAGTGTGTGGCTAATTTAATTAAACTGAAGACAGTCAGGCTGCAAGGTTCAAATCATCAAAGGGCTTGGATATAAAAACAGACATTTTGAAATGGAGATGGGCGAGCTAACATTTACATGTGTAGAGAGGCTGTAGATAAGTTGAGAGGTTGTTTCAATTTCAAAGAGGAGTTAGGAGGTGAAGGAAAATGTTTGCATCTTGCAGGAGTTCAAAGGTAAACAAGTTTATTGACCCAAAAACAAATATAAGATGGAAACATGAAATATCTTAAATTTGGAAGAGTTTGAGTTTCAAAGAAAGTTTAGAACAATGGATTTAGAGATAAAAGAGGAAAATATAGTTAAGGGAAGGTTGAAAGCTGTGTGTCGATTGGCCATGTGAGATCTTGAAACATGGGCTGTGCGAGGGCAGATTTGTGGAAAGCAGCTCCTAGCCCCACCCCAGAGAAGCGCTTGCTTGTTCTAGGAAGCCAGGTGGTGTTAAAAGTCTTCGGTTTCCATTGCTGAGTGAGAGGAAGACAGAAGCTGTGAAATACCTCCCTAACAGTGGGTGCCATGTGGTAATATTACTGGGTGTTTTGTAGATTAAGAATCTATTTGGACTGTTGCCTGGTAAAGGGTGTTTATTGGGAGTCTAGCTAGGTAGAAATCTTTTGGGAAATGTTATAAAACTAAATTTAACTGTGTATCTGTAATCTTGTGTTCTTAAGTTCTTTTTGTTAATATATGTTTGAATTTAATCTTTAAAATCTCAAAGGTGGTAGTAAACTCTTTATTTCTGACCTCAGTGAACATATCTTCTCATAATAGAGTACAAATTACAAATCGTTGTGATAGCTTGGCCAAGTTTTTGTTTGGGATTTGGTCAGCCCGGCAATTGCCACCTGCCATGTCACAATACACACACACATACATACTCTCTCTCTCTCTCTCATGCACACAGACACACACACATACATACACTTTCTCTCTCTCTCTCTCATGCACACAGACACACACACATACAGGCACTGAGAGCTCAGAGGGTTAATGTCAATCTCACTCCAGTCAACCAGGGAATAAATTCGAAGAATAACACAAGCAAAATTGAAACTCGTTGAGTTTCATTCTGGATTAGACACTGCAAGTATATCCCCATCACACATTGATGATGTGACTGCTGACTGACTTCAGGACGAACATTAAATTTGACTCTTTACTCGGTTAGCTGTGAATATATCAGGGCATAAAGCATCTGAGAGCACAGCTGATATGAAAAAGGTGGAATACAGCGTAGGTAATGGAGAGTGAAGCTCCTCTATAGGATGAATGGTTCTTGTTGTTGGTGAATTTAGGAGCTGGAGTTTATGTTTGAAGAGGTTCCCAGTGCCTCTAACAGCTGAACTGGGGCCCCTGGGAAGAGAGGCTGTGCCTGCTGTTGTTTCCCCTCCTGTCCACTGGATGCCCATCTTGCTCTCCTCAGGAGAAAGAGAGAGAAAAGGGACAGAGAGTAAAAAAAGAGACAGAGAGAGAGAGAGAAAAGAAACAAAGAGAGAAAAAACAGATGGAGAGAGAAAGAGAGAAAGAGACAGAGAGAAAGAGGCAGACAGAGAGAGACAAAAGAGACAGAGGGAGAGAGACAAAAGAGACAGAGGGAGAGAGAAAAAAGAGACAGAGGGAGAGAGAAAAAAGAGACAGAGGGAGAGAGAGAGAAAAGAAACAAAGAGAGAAAAAAGAGATGGAGAGAGAGAGAGAAAGAGACAGAGAGAGACAGAGAGAGAGTAAGAGGCAGACAGAGAGAGACAAAAGAGACAGAGGGAGAGAGACAAAAGAGACAGAGGGAGAGAGAAAAAAGAGACAGAGGGAGAGAGAAAAAAGAGACAGATGGAGAGAGAAAAAAGAGACAGAGAGAGACAGAGAGAGAAAGAGACGGACAGAGAGAGAAAAAGAGAGAGAGGGAGAGAGAAAAAGAGACAGAGGGAGAGAGAAAAAGAGACAGAGAGAGAAAAAAGAAACAAAGAGAGTAAAGAGGCAGAGAGAGAAAAAAAGAGATAGGGAGAGAGATAAAAGGGAACAGAGTAAAGAGGCAGAGAGAGATGAAAACAGACACAGAGAGAGAAAGAGACAGAGAGAGAAAAAGAGAGAAAATTGAGATAGAGAGAAAGAAACAGACAGAGAGAGAAAAAGACTCAGAGAAAACGAGACAGAGAGAGAGAAAAGGAAGAAAGGTAGATAAAAAGAGAGAGAGAGAAAAAGAGAGAGGGAGAGAAAGAGAGAGAGAAAGAGAAAAAAGAAACAGAGAGTAAAGAGACAGAGGGAAAGAGAACGAGACAGAGAGAAAAGTGAGAGAGAACAAAGACAGAGAGAGAAAAAGAGATAGAGAGAAAAAAGAGACAGAAAAAAGAGAGAGAAAAAAAAGAGAGAGAAAAAAGAGACAAAGGGAGAGAAAAAGAGACAGACAGAAAAGGAAAGAGAGAGAGAGAAAAGAGATGGAGAGAAAAAAAAGACGGGAAGAGAGAAAAACAGACAGAGAGAGAAAAACAGATAGAGAGAGAGAAAAAGCATAGAGAGAAAAAAGAGACAGGGGGAAAAAGACACAGAGAGAAAAACAGACAGAGAGAGAGAAAAGGCACAGAGAGAGAAAGAGAGACAAAGGGAAAAAGACAGAGAAAGAAAAAAAGACACAGGGAGAGAAAAAATCAGCTGGGGCTGCGATTCAGGCAATATCTTCACCCTCACACAAACCTCAGAGGCAAACTTGACATGTTTGTGTTTGCAAAAATATACTTTATTCATAAAATATCTGTAAGATCATTACAAAACACTTCAAAATGGCAATCACAAAAAGGGCAATCACATTCCAGTCTTTCCAGAGGCAAACTTCACACACTGATGTACTAAACTCAGGCAATCCACATGCTGAGAGAAAGAATGGCTGTCAAACTCACCCTGACATACCTCCAGGTGGGTCAGGCCTCCCAAATCACAGTTTATCCAATCAGGTCCCAGCTACCTCCACCGCACACACAGGTATGGGGCAGATCAAGGTTGATCTTGGTGGAATGGGAGGGTGGGGGTAGAGGGGGATGGAGAGGGTAACCTCCAGGCAAATGGTTTAGCCCAGAGCTGTCTCTATCCTTGTCTGCACTTGCCCCAAGACACAGAAACAATGGAATACACAAAGGCTCCAATTTAAAGCGTGATGCCAGCCAGCATATCCTGGGAACAGGTCTGACAGCATCTGTGGAGAGGAAGACAGAGTTAATGTTTCAAGTCCTTATGATTCTTCAAGAGTCATACGGACTCGAAACGTTAACCCTGTCTGAAGAGTCATAAGGACTCGAAACGTTAACCCTGTCTGAAGAGTCATACGGACTCGAAACGTTAACCCTGTCTGAAGAGTCATACGGACTCGAAACGTTAACCCTGTCTGGAGAGTCATACGGACTCGAAATGTTAACCCTGTCTGAAGAGTCATACGGACTCGAAACGTTAACCCTGTCTGAAGAGTCATACGGACTCGAAACGTTAACCCTGTCTGAAGAGTCGTACGGACTCGAAACGTTAACCCTGTCTGGAGAGTCATACGGACTCGAAATGTTAACCCTGTCTGGAGAGTCATACGGACTCGGAATGTTAACCCTGTCTGAAGAGTCATACGGACTCGAAACGTTAACTGTATTCCTCTCCGCAGATGCTGTCAGACCTGCTGAGTTTTTCCAGCTATTTTTGTTTTTGTTTCAGATTTCCAGCATCCGCAGTCTTTTGCTATTATCCTGGGAACGGCCGGTTTCACATCCACTGCTCATTTCAACTGCAAGAAAGCAGGTAGCTTGCTTACAGCATGGAGAGGGAGAGATCAGAAATGTTCCACTGAATTTAAACACACGTGCAATGACTCCAATGATTTGAATTACTCCACCCTTGATCAGGCCACAAGCTTGGTCAGGTGTAAAGAGAATTCTTCATTTCCTTCAAATCTACTTTATTAGTGAACATTTATCCAAAGTGCATGACATAACCGTTCAAAGCAGACATTATAGAAGGGCCAAACCAAAACAGTTCCTTCCCATTCTGTTAGTAACTCACTGCAGAGTAGATCACCCTCTACACTGTCCCAAACACTCCCCGGACAGGGACAGCATGTGGTTAGATACAGAGTAAAGCTCCCTCTCCACTGTCCCAAACACTCCCAGGACAGGTACAGCATGGGGTTAGATACAGAGTAAAGCTCCCTCTACACTGTCCCCATCAAACACTCCCAGGACAGGTACGGCATGGGGTTAGATACAGAGTAAAGCTCCCTTTACACTGTCCCCATCAAACACTCCCAGGACAGGTACAGCACGGGGTTAGATACAGAGTAAACATCCCTCTACACCGTCCCCATCAAACACTCAGAGGACAGGGTTAGACAGAGAGTCACCCTCACTCTGCACTATCCTGTCACTGCAGCCCGATATTTGAAATGATACAATGCTGCCAGATTGTGGTCATCAACTATTACTGCAGGGACTACATGAAATATCGGCAGGTGTAGGGGGAGGGAATGTGCTTTGTCAAGGAGACAGAACAAATCTTCAAATTAACCGCACACCTCAGGTACAAATACTTATCACCCTCCTAATAGGGTGTGCCATTCATGAGCTCGGGATAATGCCTTGAAATCAGAAACCCTTCCTGTTCAGACACGTTTCTTTGATAGAGGCAAAGGTTACAAAATATTTTATTAAACTTATCTGCCCACTGGTGGAGGGGGGAACCAGGACAACTCCAGTTATTGACAGTTGTAAAGCAGCAGCTTTCACACACTGATTATTGGTAATCATAGAAACATAGAAACTAGGAGCAGGAGAAGGCCATTCGGCCCTTCGAGCCTGCTCCACCATTCATTATGATCATGGCTGATCATCCAACTCAATAGCCTGCTCCCGCTTTCTCCCCATACCCTTTGATCCCTTTCACCCCAAGAGCTATATCTAACTCCTTCTTGAAAACATACAATGTTTTGGCCTCAACTACTTTCTGTGGTAACAAATTCCACAGGCTCACCACTCTCTGGGTGAAGAAATTTCTCCTCATCTCAGTCCTAAATGGTCTACCCCATATCTTCAGACTGTGACCCCTGGTTCTGGACTCCCCCACCATCGGGAACATCCTTCCTACGTCTACCCTGTCTAGTCCTGTTAGAATTTTATAGGTTTTTATGAGATCTCCCCTCATTCTTCTGAACTCCACTGAATATAATCCTAATCGACTCAATCTCTCCTCATATGTCAGTCCCGCCATCCCAGGAATCAGTTGGGTAAACCTTCGCTGCACTCCCTCTATAGCAAGAACATCCTTCCTCAGATAAGGAGATCAAAACTGCACATAATATTCCAAGTGTGGTCTCACCAAGGCCCTGTATAATTGCAGCAAGACATCCCTGCTTCTGTACTCGAATCCTCTCACTATGAAGGCCAACATACCATTTGCTTTCTTTACCACCTGCTGCACCTGCATGCTTACCTTCAGCGACTGGTGTACAAGGACACCCAGGTCTCATTGCACATTCCCCTCTCTCAATTTATAGCCATTCAGATAATAATCTGCCTTCCTGTTTTTGCTACCAAAATGGAGAGCCTCACATTTATCCATTTTATACTGCATCTGCCATGCATTTGTCCACTCACTCAGCTTGTCCAAATCACACTGAAGCCATCTCTGCATCCTCCTCACAGCTCACCCTCCCATCCAGCTTTGTGTCATCTGCAAATTTGGAGATACTACATTTAGCTCCCTCATCTAAATCATTAATAGACATTGTGAACAGCTGGGGTCCCAGCACCGACCCCTGCAGTACCCCATTAGTCACTGCCTGCCATTCAGAAAAAAGACCAGTTTATTTCTACTCTTTGTTCTTTGTTTGCCAACCTGTTTTCCATCTCAATATGGATAGGAACCCAGTGTTTTAATTGCAAATTTGCTGCTCTCCAATTAAATGAGTGACCGAACCGTTTCAATCTTCAAACTTTTATTGCAAGGGAACCAAATGCAAGTGGAATGAGTGCCCCCTCTGTTCTGTTTGTTTTTATTGGTTTAATGATCATGATGATTTCTGTGTCCTTGTCTCCTTGGTATCCATTCTGTTTACTGGTTGGATGAAATTACTTGCATCGCTTTAACATGAGAGGTTGCAACTTTGGCTCAGGCAAATTCTCCTCTCTACGCTTGAGAAGGGTTTTAATGAATTGAGGCAGCCCGACGATTCATTTGTTAACAGGTCCAGTCACCGTTTGGATTAAATGTACACTTGGCATATTCCCTTTCATGTTGTTTTGATAAATGTCATAGGAAAGCAATTTCTCGCCACCCCCTCTGCCCCAAGAAAATATGCTTTATCAAGCAATTTACAAGTTCTGGACTACCCAGCAGCTGTTTAATAATCTCACCTTTTGAAAAGGATATTTTCTGCTCCTGTCATCCAATCGTTTTACTGATTTTGTGTTATTATTACTGATAATCATACAATTATATATTAACACATTATTAATACATATTATGATTTGTTTGCTTTCTTAAGTTTTCTCAATCGCCCTGTGACATCTTCTTAAACAATATGGTGTAAGAATTAGGGTCAACCCCCACCCCCAAAATTCTTATTTCGCCTTTTCTCATCTGAAACACCCACAACGTTGACTAAATTGGCGAGAGGGGGATTTCAGATCCAAAGATCCCTCCACGTGAACCATTAGCCGAATTTCAAAAGTTTAACTTTTGAACAGAAAAATGAGGAAGTGGTTGGAGTCTGGAACACACAGCCTGAGGGAGTGGGAGAGGTAGGAATCCTCACAATGTTTAAGAAGTATTTAGATGAGCGCTTGAAATTCTATAGCATCCAGGGCTATGGGCCAAGTGCTGGAAAATGGGATTAGAATAGATAGGTGCTTGATGACCAGCACAGACATGATGGGCTGAAGGGCCTGTTTCTGTGCTGTATGACTCTATGACTCTATTGCTAAGTATGGCAAGCTCCCAAATAGGCCATTCTCCGATAAGCCCACAATGGTGTTTATGCTGTGGACATTTTTTTTTTCATCTTAGCCTATGAATTTACCAGCTTGAAGCTAACACCCTGGCTACAAATGATTGGTTACTCAAATAAAAAAAAAAAACTCTCATTGTGTCCAAAATGTAGTGTGTTAAGCCTGAAGCAAGCAGCATTCTGGAGACTCATTAGACAAACTGGAGAACTGGCCAACTCGCAAACTGGAGGGAAGGATTCTGAAGCAGAATGCCTCATCGCCAGAACTTTCCAACAAGCACCAAGATGTAGCTTGGCTGGTGGTGAGAAAGGCCCTCCCTGTAAGATCCTTCCTAAACCCTGGGAGTCTCACCCCCTCCACCGCTGCCCTCGAGGTGGCTGTGGTGGGGGAGAGACCATTGTTCACCTCCTTGTGGAATGTGCCTTTGCAAAGAAGGTCTGGAGAGAGATGCAGTGGTTTCTGTCGAGGTTCATCCCGAGCAGTTCTGTGACACAGGACTCTGTGCTCTACGGGCTGTTCCCAGGGACACACACCGAGACAAACATCAACTGCAGCTGGAGGATCATCAACTCGGTGAAAGACGCTCTTTGGTCTGCCCGAAACTTATTGGTCTTCCAGCGCAAAGAGTTGTCCCTGACCGAGTGTTGCAGACTGGCACATTCCAAGGTCCAGGACTAGGTGCTGAGGGACGCACTAAAGCTTGGAGCAGCTGCCTCAGAGGTCAATGGGGGAAGGTTGTTCTCTAAGACCTTTCTGCCGTAGTGCACCAAGGGGCTGGGAATTGTATAGACCCCTCGGGCTGTACGACTCACAATGAATGTAAGTAGTGAATACTAATTGTATTACAATTGTATTAAAGCACCTCAGAGTGCAACATGATCTATGTCGATAACTTGAATCCCATTGCAACTGTCTGACTGTAATGTTCACTGATTGTATCGGAGCACCTCATGATCTATGTGGAAAACTGGAATCTGATTGCACTTTTTGTGATGGCCGTTCTGGAATATTTTGTACTGTTCTTTCAGGTATTTTATTAATAAAATATATTTTTGCAAAAAAAAAAGGGATCCTGAAGACAGACAGAAAGAGGAAGCCCGGGTAATAGCTCCGCCGTCAAAACGAAACCGTAAATTCTGCAAAATCTTACTAAAATGAGAAGCAGCATAATCACAATCATATGACTGAAGCTCTGTCATCTATAGCTGTGTCACATGACATGTAAATATTGACGTGTATGGCATCATCGCACCATTTCAAAGAGGGGTGGGTGGTGGGGGCGCGGGGCGAGTCCTTCCCAGTGTTCGGGCCAGTGTTTATTCCTCAACCAACATCGCTGGAGCCAGGGGACGTGGTCATTCTCTGGTGCTGCTGTCTCTGGGATCTTACTGTGCGCGCAGATCGGCCGCCGCGATTCCCACGCCGACCTCCCCACCACCACCACCCCCACCCCCACCCCCACCTCATTGGCTGCGAAGCGCTCTGGGGCGTCCTGCGGACGTGAAGGGCGCTACCGGAATGAAAGCCTCTCCCGTGGCTGATTGATAAATAAGCGAGAGGCGACAGAACGGACAATGGACATCCCAAGCTTAGGAAAGAGGCAGTCGCACACTGTGAGGCGCTTGGGTTGAAAGCGTCTGCGAAAGCAAAGGGGCGAATTTGATCCAAGTTGCAGAATGCACGTGTATTTGTTGCGGACGAGATGGTAAATTCAGAGCTTGTTCTAACGGTGTAGCTGCGCTGGGCCTCCGAGCTGTTGTGACGCATTGGAGCTCCGCACGCATCCCATTGCCTGGAATCATTAGCAAGTGAACTGTCCCGTCCATGCGGCCTGTCTCTAGTTAATACTAACATCCGCGTTCACCGTTGCTTCTGCTTCCCGGTTCTCTCTCCTTGCAGGGTTATCACCATCCACTACGTTCAGGTTGAGAGTTGCGTGAACAATAATATGGTTCCGCTATTGACAAAACATGGCACAGTTTGAATGGTCTGAAGAGTGATTTATTTTCTAGTCTTAACATAGTCCATGAGTTCCCCCTCTGCAAGTGGGGAGGGATTTTTTTTTAAAAAAAAAAACAACCCACCATTTAACCTTCTTGAACCTGTTAGCACTCACACATTAAGAGCACTGACAGTTAAGAGCCAACCACATTCCTGTGAATCTGGAGTCACACGTAGGCCAGATGGGTACGGAGTCCCTCCCTGAATCTTATAGGTTTTTACGACAATCTGTTACCTGCATGACCCATGAGTACTGAGGCCTGCATTTTATTCCCCATTTTATTATTTCAGCTGGAGTTCATTGTGTAACAAGAGGAATTCTTACAATAGGGCTTTCTCAGTTCCTTGGAGAATTGGGCATAGCAATAGGTTAAACCCCATTTCCTCCCGGTTCCCAGTTAATAAGAAGTCACTGTTGAGAGGGCAGGGGAGGCCTGCGGCATTGTCACTGGGGCTGGTAGTCCAGTCACTCTGGGCTCCAATACCCTCATGGCAGGAGGTGTTGGAATTCAGTTATAATCTGGAGACTTACATGGCCATGGAATTATTGCCGATTGTTGTAAAAACCCATCTGAATAAAGAACAAAGAACAAAGAAAAGTACAACACAGGAACAGGCCCTTCGGCCCTCCAAGCCTGCGCCGATCATATTGCCCGTCAACTAAGACATTGTGCACTTCCGGGGTCCGTATCCCTCTATTCCCATCCTATTCATTTATTTGTCAAGCTGCCTCTTAAACACCACTATCGTACCTGCTTCCACCAACTCCTCTGGCAGCGAATTCCAGACACTCACTACTCTCTGCGTAAAAAAACTCATCCCGCACATCTCTATAGTTTTCGCCTCTCACCTTAAATCTATGTCCCCTAGTAATTGACTCTTCCACCCTGGGGAAAAAGCTTCTATCTACTCTGTCCATTCCACTCATAATTTTGTAAACTCCTATCAAGTCGCCCCTCAATCTCCGTCGCTCTAGTGAGAACAATCCGAGTTTCTCCAACCTCTCCTTATAGCTAATAACCTCCAGACCAGGCAGCGTCCTGGTAAACCTCCTCTGCACCCTCTCCAATGCCTCCATATCCTTCTGGTAATGTGGCGACCAGAATTGCACGCAATATTCCAAGTGTGGCCTAACCAAGGTTCTATACAGCTGCATGACTTCCCAGCTTTTATACACAATACTGGTTCACTAATGTCCTTTAGGGAAGGAAATCCTTACCTGGTCTGACCTACATGCAACTCCAGACCCACAGCAATGTGGTTGACTCTTAAATGCTCCCTGAACAAGGGTGATTCGGGATGGGCAATAAATGCTGGCCAAGTCAGCGATGCCCACATCCCATGAATGAATACTTTTTAAAAAATCTCTGCTTTGAAATGAAACTAAACTAGCCATGAACATCTCTAGGCCAACACATTATCCTTTCAACTTACCTTTTGTGGTGAATGTTTAGCTTTTGATTTGGTGCCTGGTTGAATAAAGAAATAGAATAGAATTAGTTGAGATTCTTTTCCCATCACAGAGTCCCATTATTTATTAAAGTGCTTATTCACCATTCAGTCAGCTTTCTTGCTAAATGTACCATAATTGATCCAACGCTCTTAATATTAATTATTTGGTGAATTATCAGTAAGTCCATTATGTATTGCTCCATATCTACATTAGAAATAGCAGCAGTAGGCCATTCGGCCCCTTGAGCCTGCTCCATCCTTTCAATAAGATCATGGCCGATTTGAACTCGACTTTCCTGCCTGTCCACAGCAACATGCACCTGTCCCCCACCGACACCCCTCTGACCTCCACCCCTCCCCCACAACCCTCGACTCCCTTGTCGATCAAAAATCTGTCTAACTCAGCCTTGAATATGTTCAATGACTCAGCCTCCACTGCTCTCTGGTGTAGAGAATCCCAAACACTGATGGGAGATGAAATTCCACCGCATCTCCTTCCTAAATGGGAGACCCCCTTATTTTAAAATTGTGCCCCCCCCCCCATTCTAGATTCCCCCATGAGGGGAAACATCCTCTCAACATCTACCCTATCGAGCCCCCCTCTGAATCTGATATGTTTCAATAAGATCACCTCTCATTCTTCTGAACTCCAATGGGTATTGGCCCAACATGCTCCACCTCTCCTCATAAGACCCTTCATCCCAGGAATCAGCTGAGTGAACCCTCTCTGAACTGCCTCCAACGCAAGTCCATCCCTCCTTAAGTAAGGAGATCAAAATTGTACCCAGTACTCCAGGGGCAGTCTCCCCAATGCCCTGTGCAACTACAATAAGGCATCCCTACATTTATACTCCATCTCTCTTGCAATAAAGGCCAACATTCCATTTGCCTCCCTAATTACTTACTGTACCTGCATATTAACTTTTTGTGTAAGTTTTATTCTATTCATTTACAGAATGTGGGCATTGCTGGCTGGGCCAGTATTTATTGCCCATCCCTAGTTGCCCTTGAGAAGGCGGTGGTGAGCTGCCTTCTTGAACCGCTGCAGTCCATGTGGTGTAGGTGCACCCACAATGCTGATAGGGAGGGAGTTCCAGGATTTTGACCCAGTGACAGTGAAGGAACGGCTGATATATTTCCAGCATGGATTTGTTAAAGGAAGATCTTGCCTCACAAATTTGATTGAATTCTTTGAGGAAGTGACAAGCAGGGTTGATGAAGGTAGTGCAGTGGATGTTGTGTACATGGATTTTAGCAAGGCATTTGACAAGGTCCCACATGGCAGATTGGTCAGGAAAGTAAAAGCCCATGGGATTCAGGGTAATGCGGCAAACTGGATAAAAGGTTGGCTTTGTAACAGGAAACAAAGGATAATGGTCGATGGATGCCCTTGCAAATGGAAAGTTATCTCAGGTAGTGTCCCACAGGGCTCAGTGTTGGGACCCTTGCCATCTGCCTTTATATATTAACGATTTGGACATGAATGTGGGGGGCATGGTTGGGAAATTTGCAGATGACAAAAAGATTGGCCAAGTAGTGGATAAGACCATAAGACCATAAGACATAGGAGCAGAAATTAGGCCATTCAGCCCATCGAGTCTGCTCTGCCATTCAATCATGGCTGATAAGTTTCTCAACCCCATTCTCCCACCTTCTCCCCGTAACCTTTGATCCCCTTACCCATCAAGAACCTATCTATCTCGGTCTTAAATACACTCAATGTCCTGGCCTCCACAGCCTTCCATGGCAATGAATTCCATAGATTCCCAATGTTTGACCCTGACCACTGACCGAATTTGAGGTACTTAATCTACTGGGTTTGACCGCCTCCTGAAACAAAGCGTGCAGCTAACTCTCCCCCTCCCAGATGTGCCACAGCATCTGGAGCTCAGACTCCAGTTCATCAATTCTGAGCCGGAGTTCCTCCAGCAACCAACACTTGCTGCAGAAGTGGTCACTGCAGCTCGCATTGGGATCTGCCAGCTCCCACATCATACAGCTACCCATCTACCCATGTAAAGGGTAGCCATAATCTCCGAAATGATATAGATAGGTTGGTGATGTGTGCAGTAAAGTGGCAGATGGATTTTAACATAGAGAAGTGTGAGGTCATACATTTAGGGAGGTCAAACAGTTACAGGGATTACAAAATAAATAGGAATATGCTAAGAGGGTTATATGAAGTGAGAGATCTTGGCATACAAGTACACAGGTCCTTGAAGGCAGCAGTTCATGTAAAGAAGGCATATGGAATGCTCTCCTTCATTGGCAGAGGTATAGAATATAAAAGTAAGGATATAATGTTGGAATTGTATAAAACACTGGTGAGGCCACAACTGGAGTATTGTGCGCAGTTCTGGTCACCAGATTACAGGAAGGATGTAATAGCTCTGGAGAGAGTGCAGAGGAGGTTTGCAAGAATGTTGCCAGGGTTAGAAAAGTGTAGCTACGAGGAGAGTTTGGATAGGTTGGGATTATTTTCCTTAGAACAAAGAAGGCTGAGAGGTGACTTGATTCAGGTGTACAAAATTATGAGGGGAATAGATAGAGTGGACAAGATAAAATTGTTTCCCTTGATGGAGAATTCTAGAACCAGGGGACATAGATTCAAGATAAGTGGCACAAGATGTAAGGGGGACATGAGGAAGAATTCTTTTACACAGAGGATAGTGGGTGTCTGGAATTCACTGCCCAAGTTGGTGGTCAAGGCAGAAACTCTAAACTCTTTTAAAAAGTACCAGGAGCTGCACCAAAAGTGCTGTAAGCTACAGGGCTATGGGCTAGGGGCAGGAAGTTGGGATTAGAAAGGGCACCTGGGTGTCCTCGGGCTGGCATGGACAAGATGGGCCGAATGGCCCCCTTCTGTGCTGCAACATTTCTATGGTTCTAAGTCAGGATGGTGAGTGACTTGGAGGGGAACTTTCAGGTAGTGGTGTTCTCATGTGTCTGCTGCCCTTGTCCTTCTAGATGGTAGCGGTTGTGGGTTTGGAAGCTGCTGTCAAAGGAGCCTTGGTGAATTCCTGTAGTGCATCTTATAGATGGTACATACTGCTGCTACTGTGCGTCGGTGGTGGAGGGAGTGGATGTGATGCCAATCAAGCGGGGCTGCTTTGTCATGGTTGGTGTTGAGCTTCTTGAGTGTTGTGGGAACTGCACTCATCCAGGCAAGTGGAGAGTATTCCATCACACTCCTGACTTGTGCCTTGTAGATGGTGGACAGGCTTTGGAGAGTCAGGAGGTGAGTTACTCACTGCAGGATTCCCAGCCTCTGACCTGCAGCCATAGCCGCAGTATTTATATGGAGAGTGCAGTTCAGTTTCTAGTCAATGGTAACCTGAAGGATGTTGATATTGGGGGATTCAGTGATGGTAATGCCATTGAACATCAAGGGGCGATGGTTGGATTCTCTCTTGTTGGGGATGGTCATTGCCTGGCACTTGTGTGGTGAGTAAAACCACTGATAGATTTACCCTCAGTATCTCAGTGCATTCAGTTGCGTGATTTTTACCCCCTTAAGTGGCCAGATACCCTGCTTCTAGAGGAAGTCGAGTCAAGCTGCCCCGCACCCACCAGCACAACGATGGAACCAGGCACTGAAACAAATAATCAGCACTGGGTTCCGACAGCAGACAGTCCAGGCAAGTGGACACTACAAGTGTCCCTGAATTCTGGGTTGCGATTCAGCGGGATATTGGAATATGGTAGGAGCGGAAATCCGCAGAGATCCATAATCGGTGGGTTGTGCGATCCCATGACACCCTCCCAACCATTCAGGACTAACAATCCCATGAGGCAGGTATGAAGACCATTCAGGTGACTGCGGGTTTATCAGACTGTAATCGGTGCTATAATCCTTCAAATTACTTCATGCCATTATCCAAGGGAAGGGTGCAAAACGTAGAAAAGCCAGGTTTTTTTTTTTGTTTTTAGCCTCTAAAAGCACCCATTCGGTATCCACAGGTAAATTTTTACCCCCTGTCTAGAAGCTGGCAGAGACTGGCCCTGAAAACTTAACATGCACGAGGGACACTTTAAAATCATTTATGCCCAGGCCTTTTCCTCGAGGAAATGCCAAACAAATCTCAAGTCATGTCGGCTTTTAGGTGCCCCCGAGCATCAAGGACCTAGAACATAAGGAATGGGAACAGGAGCAGACCATTCGGCCCCTCGAGCTGCTCCCGCCACTCAGTAGGATCGTGGCTGATCTTTCACTTATGTGGCGCCGTTAACATATCTGAGAAGCTCCGAGGTGCTTCACGGGGACCTGTCAGACACAACTGGAGCCAAAGAACCTCCAAAGCGCTACTGGTTCTTCAACCCTGTGTCCCGCCCTCAAAGCGGAGCATGAGGGGTGAATCTGCAAACACGCTATATCGCTCACCCTCAATTTTCCGTCTTTTCTTCGCTATCACAACGGCTAGAAAGAGAGCGATCAACAACGTCCCAACAACCGTCCCCAGGACAATGTACACCAAGGTGGATCCAATTGACTTGCCTGTAAAATTCCAAGCAGAGGGGGTGTTATTCTATTTTTTGCACGGGCAAGCGATGAATGAAATCTTCCCATTGAGCACCTTGATCACTGTACACATTGTCCCGTCCAGGCAGCTCCTCGTTTTCACGCAATGGGGACATTGGCATTAAAATGCAACAGCACACTTTCTTGGAGTTTACCTGCACTGGAGTCCACCTCTCTCACTACAACTGCAATTCTTCCCTTCCCTTTCCCAACGGCGTTTGTGGCTTCACAGACCCAGGTTCCATTGACCGAGCGATCCACTTGATCTATAAATAGATGATTTCCTTCTCCTCGAGCACTTTTAGGCACTGGTCCCGTGGTCCTGGATTAATAGACACAACTTTCTCTCAATTACCTTGCTTACACTGAAGAGAGACTCTCGGATGGCCTCCAGCAACAATTATTCTCGAATCATGCATTTCTGAGGGTTCATTTAAACGTAGATATCTAAATCCTTCCTGAAATGAGTGCAAAACTGCTTCTGAAGAGAGATAGATAGAGAGATAGGTAGGGAGAGAGATAGGGAGAGAGAGATAGATAGAGAGAAATAGAGAGAGAGAGAGAGCGAGATAGAGGGAGAGTAATAGAGAAAAAGATAGAGAGAGATAGAGCACAAGATAGAAAGAGGGAAGGTAGATAGCAGCTTTCATAACATACATGGCACAGTGATAGGCCATTCAGCCCTGTCAGTCCCTGCTAGCCTCCTCCCTTCTATCCTCATCCAAGTCGATCACCTTCCCCTTCTATTCTCTTCTCCCTCATCCGCTCATCACCTGGCTTCCCCTTAGGAAACATCTACCCCATTCACTTCAGCCATTCCCTTTAGCCGTGGGCTTCACATTCTCACCACTCTTTGGATGAAGAAGTTTATTCTGAATTCCCTGATGGATTTTGGAATCAAGCAACCACAGCACAGAAGGAGACCATTGTGTGTGGGCCAGCTCCCTGTGAGCTATTCGCCTAGCTTCCTCTTCATATTATCATCCAATTCTATCTTGGTGACTATCTTATAATGATGGCCTCTATTTCTGTTCCCCCCTCACATGAAGAAACATTCTTGCTTTATCCAATCCATCAGAACCTCTCTTCATTCTAAAGGTCTCTGTTACATCACTCCTCGCCACCCAAGAGAAGGCATTGGTGACCATGGACTTCCATTGGATTGGCCCATGATTATGCTTGGTTTGCCATTACCTCATGCAGTACGGCTAACCAGGAAACTCTCCCACTCTTACCATCTGCCACTAGGAGTATTTACAGGCTGATAAGTAACCTTTGCTTTTAATTCATGGGGTGTGGGCATCACTGGCCAGGCCAGCATTTATTACTCATCCCTACTTGCCCCAGTTCAGAGGGCATTTAAGAGTCAACCACGTTGCTTGTGGATCTGGAGTCACATGTAGGCCAGACCAGGTAAGGGCAGCAGATTTCCTGGGTTTTTACAACAATGGCTTCATGTTCATCATTAGACTTTTATTTCCAAATGCTTTTTTTTAAGTGAATTCAAATTCCACCATTGGCTGTGGCAGGGTTATGAACCCAGGTCCCCGGGTTACCAGTCCAGCGACAATGCCACTAGAGCATTGCCTCCCCCAGTTGGGCCTGTTTGGCCATGTTATGAACGCACCTGTGGTTGTCAAGCCCTGAGGTGGGACTTGAATCCAGAGGTTGAACCCACAAGGCCTCTCTTAGGGGATCCCTCAGCCTTCCTTTTCCAACACAGAGAGAGACAGATAGGGGGTAGCGATAGAGAGACAGCGTTAGATCGAGGTAGAGAGAGGCAGAGCAATGAATAGACAGATGGAGAGATGGATAGGTAGAGCGAGAGCTTCAAAAATACTGTTTGTTTCCAAGCATTCAAGAAGGTTAAATATTTCTCTGGAATACGACAGGTAACGTGACAGGCGGCCACTATTTGAAGTAGTTACTGGATTTTAATTCTGCAGTACATGAGTGATATAAGTTCTAGAAAGAGGCATGTTGACTATATTGTAAGCCCACATACATTGTCCAGTGGTAGGTTGTTGCTGGAGGATTTGCCTCAGCAATGCAGCTGAGGCTGACATTGTGTCTGTTTACATGCCAATTGGCGTCATATCCTGTAATCGACACCTCCGGAGGGTCTAACCAGAGAAAACAAAAGGTCAAAAAGCAATCAGTGAGCTCTTTTCCATACTGCTAATTTAGAATAAAATATAATAATGCAGAACTGCAAATGATAGGTATTTGCCCCAGTATATTTCCCAACCCATAAATAGAATTCTAGTCAATTAAACTCCTTTATTGTTGTGTTGCTGCACAGTTTATAATGGCGGAAATAGACAATCCTTCATTCTGTTGTATGTGTTTTTTTAGGTAAAATAAAGAACACATGGATTAACAATAATTGAGACACTTAGTTATTTTTCTTTAAAACAAAGATATGAAGGCAATCAACTGTCATGTCTCTCAGAGAAACAACTGCAGTTTCAGAGTCCACGCACCATTCACCCACCCAAATACCCACCCACCCAAATACCCACCAATCCACCCACTCAAATACCCACTCACCCACCCATCCACCAATCCACCCACCCACCAATCCACCCACCCACCAATCCACGAACTCACCGACCCAAATTCCCACTCACCCACCCACCCACCAATCCACCCACCCACCAATCCACTAACTCACCGACCCAAATTCCCACTCACCCACCCACCCACCAACCCACCCACCCAAGTACCCACTCACCCACCCACCCAAATACCCACTCACCCACCCACCCAAGTACCCACTCACCCCCATCCACCAATCCACCCACCCAAATACCCACTCACCCACCCACCCAAATACCCACTCACCCACCCACCCACCAACCCACCCAAATACCCATTCACCCACCCAACCACCAATCCACCCACCCAAATACCCACTCACCCACCCACCCAAATACCCACTCACCCACCCACCCACCAACCCACCCAAATACCCATTCACCCACCCAACCACCAATCCACCCACCCAAATACCCACTCACCTACCCACCCAAATACCCACTCACCCACCCACCCACCTACCCACTCACCCACCCAACCACCAATCCACTCACCCAAACACCCAAACACCTGCCCACCAACCCACCAATCCACCCACCCACCAATGCACCCACCCACCCACAAACCAATCCACCCACCAATCCACCCAGCCACCAATCCACCCACCAATCCACCCACCCAAATACCCACTCACCCACCAACCCACCAATCCACCCACCCACCAATCCACCCACCCAAATACCCACTCACCCACCAATCCACCCACCCACCAATCCACCCACCAATCCACTCACCCACCAATCCACCCACCCACCAATCCACCCACCAATCCACCCACCCACCAATCCACCCACCCACCAATCCACCCACCCACCCACCCACCAATTTACCCACCCACCAATCTACCCACCCAGCCACCCACCAATCCACCCACCCACTAATCCGCACACCCACCCAAATATCCGGCAATCCACCCACCCAAATACCCACGCCCTCCACTCACCAATCCATCCACTCAAATACCCACCCACCCAAATATCCACCCACTCACCATCCACCCACCCACCAACCCATCCACCCATCCATCCTCCCACCCATGCACCCATCTATCCACCTACCCACCAATCCATGTTATCATACTCATTGTTGGACTGTGGTTATATAAATGATTCAACAACGCAGTTCATGTATTAATCAGGCAGTTTCAGTTGGGTTTTTTTTTCTCAGAATAACTTCCTCCTCTGATACTTACATCGGACTGATATTGTCACTGGTAAGCTCACCCGATCTCTCAATGCCTTGTGGGATACTACGCATGTCAACTTCTCCCCATTGGCCTCCCTGGTGGCCGATATTCTGTACTGGCTGGTGATGGTGACTGTCCGGTCTGGATGTTCGGTCTGACTCGACGTGACTGCCCCTGGGACTTTGGCCACCCATGTTATATCAGCTGCCGGCTTCCCATTGGCTGCTGTGCAAGTGGCGACCAGGGCTTCTGACAACCCAGTGTCTGTTGGGAAGGTGATGATGCTATTGATGGGCTTCACTGAGGTCAACAAGAAACAAACAGGGTGAATGCAAATTGCAAAGCTGCCAGACAACTTATAACAGTCATTTGCTTCTTCAATAGAAAACAATCTCAGGGAACGTCCACAATACCAACAGTTAGTAGCCAAGCCTAAAAGTGGGCACATGGGGGTGAGACAAAGACTGTCATCGGCTACAAGCTAGGTGTCAGCTTCAATTGGTAGCACCCTCATCTCTGAGTCACAATGTCACGGGATCCAGTCATAAGAATACAAAATACAAATTAGGGGCAGGAGTAGGCCATTCGGCCCCTCGAGCCTGCTCCGCCATTTGACAGGATAATGGCTGATCTGATAGTAACCTCCCGCCTACTTCCATAACCTTTCACTCCCTTGTTAATCAAGAATCTATCTAGCTCTGCCTTAAAAATATTCAAAGCCTCTGCTTCCACCGCCCTTTCAGGAAGAGAGTTCCAAAGACTCACTGCCCACTGAGAGAGAAAAAAAATTCTCCTCATCTCTCATCTCAAATGAGCGCTGGCTTATTTTTAAACCGTGACCCCCCTCATTTTCGATTCTCCCACAAGAGGAAACAACCTGTTCCACATCCACCCTGTCAAGGCCCCTCAGGATCTTAAAGGTTTCAATCAAGTCACCTCTTACTCTTCTAAACTCCAGTGGATACAGGCCCAACCTGTCCAGCCTTTCCTGAGCATGACCTGCGCACCACATATCTAGGGTGGCATTTCTTCCATGATGCCCAGGTCAATATTTATCCCCCCTCCCCCCCCGCCCCCCCCCCCCAACCAACACTACGGAAGTAGATTACCTGGTCATGTAACATTGCTGTTTGTGGGATCTTGCTGTGCTGGAATTGACCACCCTTGGTGCCTGTGTTTGCAAAAGCGGCCACCCTTCAAAAGGTGCAGCACCGTCCATACTGCGCATGCTGAGGTGCCGCACGGGGTCAACCACTTTTTTCACTTTGCCAAAGGATTGCTGCGCTGAACATTCTCGATGACACATCCAATTAGTGATGGGGGTGGGGCTCGAACCGACTTCTGACTCAGAGGCAGGACTGGTGCCGCTGTCAAGCTACAGGGGTTGCAGGGGCTGGGAATCTTATAGTCCTCCCCTCTCCCCTCGGGCTGTATGACTCACATTGAATGTTGGCAGTAAATAGTACATGCACTACCCATTGTACTGGGGCAGCATCATCTACGTGGGTAATTTGAATATCATCACTCTTCCTGGAATGGCTATTTTGAAGTGTCCTTTTTAGCTATTTTATGAATAAAGCACATTTTTGCAAAAGAACCTAAAGGCTTAGCAGTGGCTATGCAGTTACCTACCCAGGACTGTTAAGTTGATGTGGGATTCGTGCTTTCCAGTGGGGAATACGTTCACCTCACAGCTGTACAAGCCTTCATCAGCCAATTCTAAAGGGTTGATTGTCAGGGTGCAGTTCCGGGAAGATGCGTTGTGGAAGGTGACTCTCCCCAATGGGGTCGGGTAACTGGTCCCCAAGAACGGGTTGTACACGGCCAGGTTCTCACTCATTGGCCCAGCTTGTCTCAGCCACATCACCTGCACGACTGTAACGTTGGAGTCATTGCTGATGAAATGGCAGGGGAGTTTCAGGCCTTCACCAGCATTCCCCATTATAAAATCATCGACTTTAATGTTCTGTGTTACCGCGACTGTAGGGTGGGATAAGAAGAGAAAGTGACTCTCTGGCAGCCATCTCTGAATGCAAATACAGCAATGCCAAGACGCCAATGAACCTTGCTAAGGTATTTGGCAGAAGCCCAACTTGATTTTTTTTTTTTCCAAGCACTCTGCTTTAATTTTTAAAAGATTTATTTAAGGACATCACAGGGTAGGCCAGCATTTATTGCCCATCCCTAATTGCACCTACTCAGAGGGCATTTAGGATCCACATGTAGGGCAGACCAGCAGATTCCCTTCCCTAAAGGGGCGTAATTGAACCAGATGGGTTTTTAACAATTGATTAGTGGTCACAATCAGGCTTTTAACCTTAGATTTTTTAATTGAATTCCACATCGGCTGTGGTGGGATTTGGAACCTGGGTCCCCAGAGCATTACCTTGGGTTGTGGGATAAGACAAGTCCAGTGACAATGCAACTATTCCAACACCTCTCCCAGGTGGACTGCTGTCCCCAAATTTGGTTAAGTAGCCAACATCAGAGATTGGACCCCTTTAGTCACATTTTGATTTAAAGTTTGTAATTTTCCTTTAAACTTTGTCCTTGGTTTTACAGCTGACCTGAATTAGGGGCTGTGCCTGATTTATCCCAATTTTGTTGATTTGGTTTTCATTTAAAAGATTATCAGAGATTGAAAAATTCAGTTTGCAAACAATCTAAAAAACAAAATTGATTATCGTAAGACAGGTTTTCACTTATTCATAGGGTTCTTTGAGAAAGTACTGACACACTGTCAGTATATGTAACCATTCAATGTAAAAATGTGAATAGCCCTGAGAAGTTCAATTTAAAAAAAAACAAAATTCTTAGTGTCATGCATACTGGCACTAAAAATGTCTTAGTGAATGCAATTGTTACACTGACAGCTGCTCTGACAGATTCTACATTATTCAAGAGGGAAACTTTATTTTTCAAACTTCAAAGGCCAAAAGTATGAACAGTTCTGCAGTTTATTTTAAATAGCTTCAGTACATGTGACCAAGGTAGTTCATTTAAAAATGAATACAGGGGAGGCCATTTCGGACTGAGATGAGGAGAAACTTCTTCACTCAGAGGGTGGTGAACCCTGTGGAATTCTCTGCCACAGAGACCTGTGGAGGCCAAGTCACTGAATATATTTAAGAAGGAAATAGATAGCTGTTCATACTCTAAAGGCGTCAAGAGGTGTGGGGAGTCTGCAGAAGTGTGGTGTTGAAATAGAGGATCAGCCATGTGAATAGTGGAACAGGCTCCAAGGGCTGAATGACCACCACCTGGAAGTTCCCCTCCAAGTCACTCACCATTCTGACTTGGAAATATATCGGCTGTTCCTTCACTGTTGCTGGGTCAAAATCCTGGAATTCCCCTCCTAACAGCACTGTGGGTGTACCTACACCACATGGACTGCAGCGGCTCAAGAAGGCAGCTCACCACCGCATTCTCAAGGGGCAATGAAGGATGGGAAATAAATACTGGCCCAGCCAGCGAAGCCCACACCCTGTGTTTGGGTAAAAAAAAGGCTGCTTTTTTTTGCCATGGATCATCCATATCTGAACGTGGGTTAGTTCCAGCATTAGGGCCGCCCATTATTAAAACATTCTTTTAAAAAAAAATTGCTGTGCAAAATTACTTTTATAAATTCATACGTAATTTCTTTATGGCACTATATTCAAAATATTTCCTTGGTAGAATAGTTCACTCAATAGACGAGGGGAGATGTTCATATTTTGCCAACTGAATTGTAAAATTGTCAGTTCGTTAATGTTTAGTCTTTGTAACTTGATTATCCCAGACTGGAAACCAATTGAGCTTAAAAACATAGATTATTAGACAGAAAAGAAAAATCTAGCATACAGTGAGAGTGTTTTTAAACGTCTCCCCTCCCAAGTCCCGCCCTTATGGACTTGTCCGTGGTCTTTAGCATAGCAAAGGAAAATAATATATTCGAATTCGAGTTTAATTGAAGTTTAATATAAGATGTTGTCTTCCCTGGGCAAAGCTGAAGAAAAAGATGCTCCAAAAGTTGGAAATGCTGTTTTGTTCGTCCACAACAGAAAGGGTTTGTTTTTCATTGCATGAATCCAGGAACATGTTGCTCCGCCCCTTCTGCAAGCCGGCAGAGAGAAGTTAACCCTTTCTGCTGAACTTTTTTTTCCACCCAAATATAATGTTCACTCACTCCACAACTTTTGCACCGCTGGGTGTAAATTTATACAACCGGCATTATTGAGTTATAAGTTTTTAAGTTGACGGGATATGACTGGGCGATATCCCAAATCTCAAAGGATAACCAGCCAATGGGTCTGGAACTCTGCTATTGGAAAGCACAGCGGACCCAACAACAGCGACTACAACCACCGAGCCAGTTCCGGCGTCTCTGTGGGACCCGGGATGATGATGATGATGTCGCGGATTTCGTGCAGCTGGGAACCAAACCATGTCTGAATTGAAACTAAAAGGTTTATGCGTCCCCGACGCTTACAGCGTAGAATGGTAAATACCCCACGGAACTCATTTCTCGTTATCTTGACTCCCTTCTCTCTCCCCTTGTCCAGTCCCTTCCCACCTACATCCGTGATTCCTCTGACACCTTAGGTCACATCAACAATTTCCAGTTCCCTGGCCCCAACCGCCTTCTCTTCACCATGGACGTCCAATCCCTCTACACCTCCATCCCCCACCGGGATGGTCTGAGGGTTCTCGGCTTCTTCCTCGAACAAAGGCCCGAACAATCCCCATCCACCACCAATTTCCCCCGTCTGGCTGAACTTGTTCTCTCATTGAACACCTTCCTTAAACTCGTCCCACTTCCTCCAAATAAAAGATGTGGCTATGGGTACCTGCATGGGCCCCAGCTATGCCTGTCTCTTTATGAGGTATGTTGAACATTCCTTGTTCCAGTCCTACTCTGGCCCCCTCCCACAACTCTTTCTCCGGTACATCGATGATTACTTCGGTGCTGCTTCATGCTCTCGTCGGGACTTGGAAAAATGTATTAATTTTGCTTCCAATCTCCACCCCTCCATCATTTTCACATGGTCCATCTCTGACACTTCCCTTCCCTTCCTTGACCTCTCTGTCTCAATCTCTGTTGATAGACTGTCCACCAATATCCATTACAAGCCTAGTGACTCCCACAGCTATCTCGACTACAGCTCCTCACACCCCGCTTCCTGTAAGGACTCCATCCCATTCTCTCAGTTCCTTCGCCTCCGTCGCATCTGTTCTGATGCTACCTTCAAAAACAGTCCCTCTGACATGTCCTCCTTCTTCCTTAACTGAGGTTTTCCACCCACGGTTGTTGACAGGGCCCTCAACCGTGTTCGGCCCATCTCCCACACATCTGCCCTCATGCCTTCTCCTCCCTCCCAGAAACATGATAGGGTCCCCCTTGTCCTCACTTATCACCCCACCAGCCTCCGCATTCAAAGGATCATCCTCCGCCATTTTCGCCAACTCCAGCATGATGCCACCACCAAACACATCTTCCCTTCACCCCCCCTAGTGGCATTCCGTAGGGATCATTCCCTCCGGGATACCCTGGTCCATTCCTTTATCACCCCCTACCCCTCCTCCCACAGCATCTTCCTATGCAAATGCAGAAGATGCAACACCTGCCCCTTCAATTCCTCTTTCCTCACCATCCAAGGGCCCAAATACTTCTTTCAAGTGAAGCAGCATTTCACTTGCATTTCCCTCAACTTAGTCTACTGAATTCATTGCTCCCAATGTGGTTTCCTCTACATTGGAGAGACCAAACGTGGACTGGGTGACCGCTTTGCAGAACACCATTGGTCTGTCCGCAAGCATGACCCAGACCTCCCTGTCGCTTGCCATTTCAACACTCTACCCTGCTCTCTTGCCCACATGTCTGTCCTTGGCTTGCTGCATTGTTCCAGTGAAGCTCAACGCAAACTGGAGGAACAGCACCTCATCTTCTGACTAAACACTTTACAGCCTTCTGGACGGAATATTGAGTTCAACAATTTTAGGTCTTGAACTCTCTCCTCCATCCCCACCCCTTTCCCATTTCTTCCCCCTTCCTTTTTGTTTTTTCCTATAATTTATATAGATTTTTTTCTTTCCCCACCTATTTCCATTATTTTAAATGTATTTCCACCATTGTTTATTTCTACCTTTTAGTATTCCCCCACCCCCACTAGAGCTATCTGTACCTAATTAGCACATTCCTTTAGATAATATCACCACCTTCAACACCTCTTTGTTCTTTTGTCTGTGACAGCTTTTGGTTATCTCCACCTATCACTGATTGCTTGTCCCAACAAACCCCCCCACCTCCCTTAAACCAGCTTATATTTCACCCCTTTCTTAATTTTACTTAGTTCCGTTGAAGGGTCATGAGGACATGAAACTTCAACTGTACTCTTCGCCGCTGATGCTGCCATATCTGCTGAGTTTTTCCAGGTACTTCTGTTTCTGTTTTTGTTATGGTAAATACCAATGCCGTTCTAAAGACCAGTCTGGGCCGAATACAAAAGTCCTTCATCACTGAATGTAATACAACTTCTGCAGAACGTACAGAGTTCTCAACAACCAAGGCCTGGGTTCCCTAACATTTTACACAATTTGCAAATACATGTGTACACACAGACGCCTATACACACACATAAATATACACACAGACACATATAAATACAAACACAAACACATAGATACACACATATAAATACACACACACAAATACAAACATATACACACGTACACATACACATACATATATAAATACAAGGATACACACACAAACATAAATACACACATACAGATAAATACACACATAAGTACAAACACACAAACAAATACACACAGATACACACACAAATATACACACATAAATACACATACAAATACACAAATGCAAACACACACACAAATACACGCACACAAACACACATAAATAAACACAAACATATACACACATATATACACACATATATACACGCATATCAATACACACATACACACATGTAAGTACACACAAACATACATAAACACACATATAAACACACAAGTACACACAAACACATTTCCGCCATCAACAGAGTGGAGATACGTTAAGATTGATCGTTCGCCAGCATTTAAATGTCACACTTCTTCCATCAAATAAGGCGCTCACAATAAATGAACCATTACTATACACTCCCACCTTGAAAATGGTATCTGGACACGGGTAATAATTTTCCCGGAAAGAAATAACGTTCCGATCCTCCAAAATGTTACATGGTCAGTAACAGGCATTTTCACGGTTCCCTTTCTACGGGACAGGATCTTTATTTTTTTTTAAATCGCATGGTTGTACATGTGAAGGAACTGGATCAGAAGTGAGAGAGCAAGGGCGCGAACTTGGCAGAACCAAACCTACCTGTGCAAAGAGCCAGCTGGACAAACCAGGCGAGATTAACTGAACTCATCGCCAGTACCCGGGTTTTGCAAATTGTTAAGACAAATGTTGTTCCTCAGAAGGTGGAATGTAAGGTCAGCATTGTCCGGTCATTCATCGCGATAAAGACTCAAAGCAACACTTTAGCCGGCCAGGCAACCTCTGTGCAAAGAAGTGAAAGAGGGTTCCAGTTTCCAGCCTGTCCTCCTGGAAATTTATCCCGAATTCCTTTGGCAGGTGAAACAAAAAAAACCAGAGAGACCAGGTGAGTTGAAGTATCGAATCTCACAGCCAAATTTCGCCCAGGACCTTTGATTTCTTCACTCCGGTTTCGTTAACCTTGGCGGAGGCGCTCAACGCAGCAAACCCAGAGCAGAAGCGAAAAAAACTTTATTTCTTTCGGGTATTATTGGGTGGGTGGGGGGCTGTGTCGAATTAACGCCGGACATTCCTCACGGCGAGAACGGCCGCCCTAACGGCTTGCAAGATGTTCCAGTCGCCTCCTTTGCTTCCGCCCTGAGCCAGGTTGGTGCTGTTTGGCTGGCATTTGGCGATAGCAGGGTGGGTCCAGTGACACTGGATCCAGACCTTGTGTGCGGGCACGAATCCAGGGGATCCACGCATGAATGTCGCCCACCCCGCCCCCTCGATAGGAAAAGGGAAATGACTTCAGGGCCCCTGCATTTCACGTTTCAGACCAACTGGCTGGATGTCGCAACATCACAGGAGAAGCCTAAACAATGTCAACATTCAGAAGGTGGCTGCCCAGTGCTATAGTATCCTCAGAGACTGAAGCAGTCCACGTCCAAATGCAGCAAGACCTGGACAATACCCAGGCTTGGGCTGACCAGTGGCAAGTAACATTCACACCACACAAGTGTCAGGCAATGACCATCTCCAACAAGAGAGAATCTAACTATCGCCTCTTGACATTCAATGGCATTACCATCACTGAATCCCCCACTATCAACATCCTGGGGGTTCCCATTGACCAGAAACTGAACTGGACCAGCCATATAAATACTGTGGCTACCAGAGCAGGTCAGAGGCTGGGAATCCTGCGATGAGTAACTCACCTCCTGACTCCCCAAAGCCTGTCCACCATCTACAAGACACAAGTCAGGAGTGTGATGGAATACTTTCCACTTGCCTGGATGAGTGCAGCTCCCACAACATTCAAGAAGCTTGACACCGTCCAGGACAAAGCAGCCCCGCTTGATTGACACCCCATCCACAAACCTTCACTCCCTCCACCACCGACACACAGTAGCAGCAGTGTGTACCATCTACAAGATGCACTGCAGGAATTCACCAAGGCCCCTTCAACAGCACCTTCCAACCCTATGACCACTACCATCTAGAAGGCTGAGGGCAGCAGACACATGGGAACATCACCACCTGGAAGTTCCCCTCCAAGTCACTCACCATCCTGACTTGGAAATATATCACCGTTCCTTCACTGTCACTGGGTCAAAATCCTGGAACTCCCTCTCTAACAGCACTGTGGGTGTACCTACACCACAAGGGCTGCGGCAGTTCTAGAAGGCAGCTCACCATCATCTTCTCAAGGGTAATTAGGAATGGGCAATAAATGCTGGCCCAACCAGCGATGCCCACATCCCATAAATGCATTTAGAAAGTTTAATATTGATTGGCACCGGCATGTGCATTGGAAATTGGTTAAAGGTTTCCAGAATTGCTTGTCCCACATTATAGTGTCTCTGCCCGCATAGGTACCAATCAATGGTGAATGATGTCAACCTCGAGCTAATTAATTTTGTTGGCTCCACACAATCCCTCCTGTTTCCATTCAGTCTTGAGTATTTAGGATACAGAAGGAGGCAATTCGGCCCATTGAGTCCATGCCAGCTCTCTGTAGAGCAATCCAATCGGTCCCATTCCCTCGCTCTATCATGTAGCCCTTTGGGTTTAGTTCCTCAAAGTCCCCTGTCCAGTTTCCGCTTTGGATTCAGTGATTGTTTCCACTTACACCCTCATGGGCAGAAAGTCACCACTCAGATGTCCCCCTTCCTCACATTTCCCCCCCCCCCCCCGCCACTGCATCTCTTAACCCTAACCTTCAGTCCATGTCCCCCCACCTCACCACCCCCCCACCGCCCCACCCCCCGACCCCAACCCCAGTCCCTGTACCATCAGTCAATGGGAACAATATTTCCTCGTCTACCTTGTCCAAACCTGTCATTGTCTCATCATCATCATGGGGTTGAAGGTGTGGCCTAATTGAGGTGTACAAGATTATGAGGGGGTCTATATAGAATAGTGGAGAAGTCAAGGGCCAGTGGGCACAGATTTAAGACGACTGGTAGAAGGATTAGAAGGGATATGAGGAAAAACCTCTTCAGCCAGGAGGAAGTGAGTGTCTGGAATTTGCTGCTTGGTTTGCTGGTGGAGGCAGAAACCCTCAACTCTTTTAAAATCTACCCAGATCGGCATCTGAAGTACTGTAACCTGCAAGGCCATGGACCAGAGGCTGGAAGGAGGGATTAGACTTGGCTGGTTATGTCCTTTTTTAATTTTTTTGCTTCTTCAGCCAGCGCAGAGACAAAGGGCTGAATGGCCTCTTTCTGTGCCATAACTTCCTCCGATTTAACCTTGTAGCTAAAATTACTCGTCCCTGGAACCACTCTGACAGATCGCCCTTAGCTCCCTCTCAACATCCTTCCTAAATTGTGGTGACCAGGACGGGACGCAGTACTCCCATTGTGGCCCTGCCAGAGCTGGGGAGATGGTGGTGTAGTGGTAATCTCACTGGACCAGAGATCTAGTGTTGATTCTCTGGGGAGCTGGGTTCAAATCCCACCACAGCGGATGGTAGAATTTGAATTCATTAAAAATCTAATCATGACTATGACCATTAAACCATTGTTGTAAAAGCCCATCTGGTTCACTAATTCCCCTTGAAGGAGATCTGTCATCCTTACCATGTTCTGGCCTACATGTGACTCCAGACCCCACAGCAATGTGGTTGACTCTTAACTACCCCCCTATGAGGGATGGGCAATATGTCCACATCTAATCAATAAGCAAAAGTTTCATTGATAGCCTCAAAATCAAGGCCGGGAATCTCTTGGGGTGAGTGCTCCCATCATAACCAGCAGATTATATAATCTGTCCAAAATATAAACTGTTGGGTTCTGACTGGCCTCTCACCAAAGGTTGAAAGAAAATTCATTGAGACTTTCTGACATGCCATGAGTAGAAGTAGCCATTGGGTAGGGAGTGTGTGAGGGAACAAACAATGTGAGTTCAACTCCTACTGTGGCAGCTCAAGAATTGGAGTTCATCTTTTACAACAACAGTGGGGGAAAAAAAATAAAGTTTTGGTGTCGGTGACTGGGTTAAAAACCCAACTGACCACCCCATGTTTTCTGTCGGAATGAAACCTATTTCTTTTCCCAGCCTGGTCCACATGCGACACCAGCCCCCACGCCAACATGGCTGATGGTTAACTGACCTCTGAACTCTCTAGTGATCCACCCAGTTCTGTTTGTTGCCCAGTGGTGTTTGTATTCAGCCTTCAGCCATTTAGGGCGTGGAAGGAGGCCATTCAGCCATTAAACGTCGTTTAAGTTGTTTGTCTGCATATCATGAAGTGAAAAAAAATATAATATTGAAAGGGAAGCTTATGTCTGAAACTGTGCATGAGTTTAATAAGAACGAAACTTTGCAGCTAACAGACACTGTCTCCCACAAAGAGAAGTGGTTTTAACGCCAAGCATAATAAAGTCCCCGGGTTAAAAAATGCAACTGCTGCTGAAGGCTAAAAAAAAATAGTTTTAAATAACATATATTCCTTCATCGGGAATTAAAAAAAATATATATTGCCCCGGGGACTTGATCCCTGAGCTAGGAAAATTGTCAATTTCCAAATAAGAACAGCAATTATCCATAGAGGTCACTTCCACTTTCTCAGTTGGCAACGTGAACAAGAGTAGTTCAGCAGCTGCTCTTCCTCTATTCTTAGGTAAAACTTCATTCAAGTTGACATGTGCTGTTGATATCCTAGATGAGGATTGGGGGAGGGTCTTATGCTTTCTTCATAGGGTACCTGCTCCCTCCCAATTCTTAGACATATGCGCCATTCAGTTGCGGAATTGGTCCCTGTACCTCATACTTTTTAACACTCCCTGCGATTGGCAAGAGCAGCAATTGTTGCCTATTCCTAAGATGGACCCAGGTGACAATTCTCTTTGGCTGTTCACTGGTGGCTCACCTAATGAGGGCTTTCACCTCCTTCCTTGTGCAACTTGAGGGTCTGACCTTTATGTAAGTCCCAATATGGACCCAGACCAATGTCTGTATGCACAGTGGCCAGAGGGACTCTGGGCAATAACAGCATTGAGATACGACTATGCTCTGATTGGCTGTTACTGTAATTGGACATGCACATGTTTAATGGCCTCTGCAGGTATTCTTGGTCGAGAGGAAACTAAAGGAGCAAGTTAAGTGTATGTGATCCATGAAAAATATTTTCTCACAACCCTTCACTCTGCAATTCCCATCTATTGCCATCTTTCCCCCAAAATATACCACCCCTACTTAACAAATGTTTCTCATTAATTGCATATTTTATATATTTTGGAGCAATGCAGAGGTGACACTCACTTCCAAGTGTGCAACAGGTTTACTTACAAGAGTTTGAAAATATCTCTGCAATCACAAAATGTCTGCACTCGTGTTTACAGTCGCTTCTGTGGTGTCTTTTTACTTAATTCTGAGTCCACATCCAGACTTAATGAATCACAGTGAGCATTGATGATTAACCAGACTCACATAATCAGGCACAGAACAAATGAACACTACATCTTTCACTTGCAATGTCGCGTTCCCTCTGAATCCTTTATTTAACACCACTTCACTACTCCTTACAATGGCGTCTCTAAACCCCCGCCCATTCTGGACTAACACCACATCTGTACCCAAATATACTCAGTTTTGGTATGAAGCAGCAGTGTCTCTAATCCCAGAAGTCATTATACACAGTGGAAAATACAAGCGGGACTGGTATATTTTGAGGGAAATATGACAATAGATGGAAATTGCAGGGGTTGTGAGAAAATATTTTTTGTGGGTCACAGAACCTTAACTTGCCATATCTAGAGATCACTGAGGCACACAAAGCAACGACTTAACTAAAAGCAAAATACTGCGGGTGCTGGAAATCTGAAACAAAAACAAAAATACCTGGAAAAACTCAGCAGGTCTGACAGCATCTGTGGAGAGGGATACAGTTGACATTTCGAGTCTGTATGACTCTTCAAAAGAACTGAGCAAATCGAGAAATGAGGTGAAATTTCAGCTGGTAGAGGGGCGTGGGACAGGTAGAGCTAGCTAGGGGGCCAGTGTTAGGTAGAGGCCAAGAAGAGATTGCCAAAGATGTCATAGACAAAAGGAGTGTTGACGGTGGCGATATTATATAAGGAATGTGCTAATGGGGACATTAAGGGTAACAAGCAGGACAAGCTAGTGGCAGATGGTCCTAACGGGGGTGGGGTGGGGGGAATGGACTGAAATGGGCTAAAAGGTGGAGATAAAATAATAGATCAAAATAAATTTTAAAATAGGTGGGAAAAGAAAAATATATTTTGTTAAAAATGATAAATTATTGGAAAAAGGGGGATCAGACAGGGGGTGGGGATAGAGGGCAGAGTTCATGGCCTGAAATTGTTGAACTCAATATTAAGTCCGGAAGGCTGTAAAGTGCCTAGTCGGAAGATGAGGTGCTGTTCCTCTAGTTTGCGTTCAGCTTCACTGGAACAATGCAGCAGGCCAAGGATGGACATGTGGGCATGAGAGCAGGGTGGGGTGTTGAAGTAGCAAGTGACAGGGAGGTCTGGGTCATGCTTGTGCACAGACTGAAGGTGTTCTGCAAAGCGGTCACCCAGTCTGCGTTTGGTCTCTCCAATGTAGAGGAGACTGCATTAGGAGCAGCGAATGCAGTAGACCAAATTGAGGGAAGTGCAAGTGAAATGTTGCTTCACTTGAAAAGAGTGATTGGGCCCTTGGATGGTGAGGAGGGAGGAAGTAAAGGGGCAGGTGTTGCACCTTCTGTGGTTGCATGGGAAGGTGCTGTGGGAGGGGGTTGAGGTGTAGGGCATGATGGAGGAGTGGACCAGGGTGTCCGGAGGGAACAATCCCTGCAGAAAGCTGCTGGGTGGGGGGGAGGGGGGTGTAAAGGGAAGATGTGTTTGGTGGTGGCATCATGCTGGAGTTGGCGGAAATGGCGGAGGATGATCCTTTGAATGCGGAGGTTGGTGGGGTGATAAGTGAGGACAAGGGGGACCCTATCATGTTTCTGGGAGGGAGAGGAAGGTGTGAGGGCAGAGGTGTGGGAGATGGGCTGGACACGGTTGAGGGCCCTGTCAACCACCGTGGGTGGAAACCTCGGTTAAGGAAGAAGGAGGACACATCAGAGGAACTGTTTTTGAAGGTAGCATCATCAGAACAGATGCGACAGAGGCGAAGGAACTGAGAGAATGGGATGGAGTCCTTACAGGAAGCGGGGTGTGAGGAGCTGTAGTCGAGGTAGCTGTGGGAGTTGGGAGGCTTGTAATGGATATTGGTGGACAGTCTATCACCAGAGATTGAAACAGAGAGGTCAAGGAAGGGAAGAGAAGTGTCAGAGATGGACCATGTGAAAATGATGGAGCGGTGGAAATTGGAAGCAAGATTAATAATTTTTTCCAGATCCAAATGAAAACATGAAGTGGCACTGAAGTAATCATCGATGTACCGGAGAAAGAGTTGTGGGAGGGGGCTGGAGTAGGACTGCAACAAGGAATGTTCCACATACCCCATAAAGAGACAGGCATAGCTGGGGCCCATGCGGGTACCCATAGCCACACCTTTTATTTGGAGGAAGTGAGAGGAGTTGAAGGAGAAATTGTTCAGTGTGAGAACAAGTTCAGCCAGACGGAGGAGAGTAGAGGTGGATGGGGATTGTTCGGGCCTCTGTTCGAGGAAGAAGCTAAGGGCCCTCAGACCATCCCAGTGGGGGATGGAGGTGTAGAGGGATTGGACATCCATGGTGAAGAGGAGGTGGTTGGGGCCAGGGAACTGGAAATTGTTGATATGATGTAGGGTGTCAGAGGAATCACGGATGTAGGTGGGAAGGGACTGGACAAGGGAAGAGAGAAGGGAGTCAAGGTAGCAAGAAATGAGTTCTGTGGGGCAGGAACAGGCTGACACGATCGGTCTTCCGGGACAATCCTGTTTGTGGATTTCGGGTAGGAGGTAGAAGCGGGCCGTCCGAGGTTGGGAGACTATGAGGTTGGAAACTGTGGAAGGAAGATCTCCAGAGGAAATGAGGTCAGTGACAGTCCTGGAAACAATGGCTTGATGTTCAGTGGTGGGGTCATGGTCCAGGAGGAGGCTTAACGTCTTAAACCTGTTTCCATTGCTCGCATTTCCTGGAATAGACCGCTGCCCTGAAGTTACAGAGGTACTATTCCACAGCCAGCATGGCTAAGCAGGAACAAGAGGTGTTTTGGCAGGATTCGCAGGTTGTTTGGGGTTAAATTACGAATGCACCTCCTGTGGCTATCAAGTACCTGAAGTGGGACTCGAACCCAGAGCTTCTGGGTAGGGACACAACCCACGTTGCCACAAGACTTCGTATAAACTTCAACGCAATCAAAAACGGTCATTCCTGGGTTCCCACGATCGCCAACTCGTTCCTTCATTCCTGCCCGGCGGTAGGGAGTGGAGGAATGTTATTCCTTCGACAGCCCCTCTTGTCGTGTTTAATTCTTTTAATTGGGAAGATGAAGTGATCAAATACTGCTATTAAATATGAGCTCATTGGCAAGCATTTGTACCGGATCCGGAGAGGCTCACGTCCGCTTCCCCCAAAAGCGAAGCCTTGTCTGGTTGTAAGAATACGGCCTGTTTTATGCGGGGTGAAAGATATGGTTTAAGATATGGTAGTGTATAAAGCGGGGACATAAGCTGTGGAATAGCGCCTCATGGTGGCTCACGAGTCAATGGCAGCTGTTTGCATTTATTGGACCTGATGCGAGGTTACTGAAAATCTTTGAAGGTAGGTTTATTCAGATATCATCGTTTCTACGTCCACAAAATGAAACCGGCCGATGTGGAATAGAACAACCCCAACGTCAGCTGAGATACAGGACAACTGTCCAAGCTGGGCTGTTGCAAAACATGCTTTGATTTTCAACGCGGTGGGGGGGTGGAAGACGACATTCAGGTGAAATTCTTCTTTCGGGCGGTGGCGAGTTCCATTGGAAACAATATTCGGTAAGTTGCCCACCGCTGCAGCTTCACCAGCGCCTGTTTTAGACTTCCGACCAATCTCTCCCGCCTTTAGCAATGCTCTGCTCCAATTGTTTTACTTAGCGAGTGTACTTGACATCTGCATACAAAGTCGGTTCCTCCTTCTCTCCTTGCGCAGCAGTGCGCGCCAGTACGTTAAGATCGAGAGCGGCATAAACGATCCCTTGTTCGTCCTGCTAGAGTGTGCAGAAATACAAGCAGAGTTTCAAACTCACATTTCATCCCAGTAAGGATCACAGCCTATAACTTACAACCACTTGTAATAACAACAACAGAAGTTGTCAGAAATGCATGGGCAACAACAGCCAGAAAAGGACAAACATCCTGGGGGTTACCATTGACCAGAAACTGAACTGGACCAGCCTTATAAATACTGTGGCTACAAGAGCAGGTCAGTGGCTAGGAATCCTGCGGTGAGTAACTCACCTCCTGACTCCTCAAAGCCTGTCCACCATCTACAAGGCACAAGTCAGGAGTGTGATGGAATACTCTCCGCTTGCCTGGGTGAGTGCAGCTCCCACAACACTCAGGAAGCTCGACATCACCCAAGACAAAGCAGCCCAGCTTGATTGGCGCCCCATCCACTAACATTCATTCCCTCCACCACCAACGCACAGTGGCAGCAGTGCGTACCATCTACAAGATGCACTGCAGGAGTCCACCGAGGCTCTTTAGACAGCGCCATCCAAACCCAGGACCACTACCATCGAGAAGGACAAGAATAGCGAACACATGGGAACACCACCTTCTGGAAATCCCCCTCCAAGCCACTCACTATCCTGATTTGGAAATATATGGGCCGTTCCTTCACTGTCGCTCTGTCAAAACCCTGGAACTCCCTCCCTAACACGGACTGCTGTGGTTCAAGAAGGCAGCTCACTACCACCTTCTCAAGGGGGAATTAGGGATGGGCAATAAATGCTGGCCCAGCCAGCGAAGCCCACATCCTGTGAATGAATGAAAAAATAAGCGTTAGAAATTTACCCTGGCTTGAGTTCAAAATGCGTGGAATCGAATGGTGCATCTGTTTCTTTTCACTGGCCCATGTAATGCAGACATCACTGCTGAGGCCAGCCTTTATTACCCCCTCCCACTGCCCCTGCAAAGGTGGTGGCAAGCTGCTTTCCTGAATCACCGCAGTCCACGTGATGTCGGTAAACCCGCTGTGCCTTTTCCTCAGTTGGTCATGTTTTGGTGCAGCTCAGTGGCTTGGTAGGACAATTCAGAGGGTTGTTAAGGGTCACCCATGGTGCTGTGGGTCTGCAGTCAGGCTCAGGCCATACCAGAGAGGAGCGGAAGATCATCTTCCCCAAAGGACGTTGGCAAACAAGTTAGGGGTTTAGGACAATGAGGTGGCTGCACATGGCAGTTTGTCGGTCCACAGCCTGAAAATGGGTTATTAACTTTCCCCTATATTAGCACGTCGCTATTTAGCAGGCACTCAGTGGAGTTGACTAGAGTGGGATGTGAGCACTTCACCTTCAGGCGCAAGGTTTATGAATAAGATCAGCATTTTATTTGAGAGCTTGAAACTCATCCTGCAGCTTTGATAGGACTTGAACACATAGCTCTGGATTTCTGCATTACTAGCCCAGGAACATAACACTATGCTACCATCCCATCCCCCTATTGTAATGGGAAACAACGTTAATTTTCATATCATAACCAAACAATTCCCCTTAGTACAAGTTTTAAATAATATGATAAAGCATTTTTCATCGCTTGTAACTTTAAAAATCGAGTTCTAACCCCACAAGGTGCATCTGAGAGATTTTATTCCATTAACAGGGTATATTTACACTTAGGCCCATGAGTCTAAAGCATCACAGGGGGGACTCTGTCTCAGCTGATGAAAAGACTGTGACTACTGGAGTTCGTTCTACTGAAATTGGGCTAAAGAAAATCCCACAAATTCCTCATCACAAGCTAGAGCAAACACTGCATTTAACAAGCCCGAGTTAGTGCAAACACTGCATTAACCATACCCGAGTTACTGCAAACACTGCATTTAACATAGCCGAGTTACTGCATTTAACATAGCCGAGCTACTGCAAACACTGCATTTAATATACCCGAGTTAGTGCAAACACTGCATTTAACATACCCGAGCTACTGCAAACACTGCATTTAACATACCCGAGCTACTGCAAACACTGCATTTAACATACCCGAGTTAGTGCAAACACTGCATTTAACATGCCCGAGTTAATGCAAACACTGCATTTAACATACCCGAGTTAGTGCAAACACTGCATTTAACATACCTGAGTTAGTGCAAACACTGCATTTAACATACCCGAGTTACTGCATTTAACATACCCGAGCTACTGCAAACACTGCATTTAACATACCCGAGTTAGTGCAAACACTGCATTTAACATACCCGAGCTACTGCAAACACTGCATTTAACATACCCGAGTTAGTGCAAACACTGCATTTAACATGCCCGAGTAAGTGCAAACACTGCATTTAACATGCCCGAGTTAGTGCAAACACTGCATTTAACATGCCCGAGTTAATGCAAACACTGCATTTAACATACCCGAGTTAGTGCAAACACTGCATTTAACATACCCGAGTTAGTGCAAACACTGCATTTAACATACCCGAGCTACTGCAAACACTGCATTTAACATACCCGAGTTAGTGCAAACACTGCATTTAACATGCCCGAGTTAGTGCAAACACTGCATTTAACATACCCGAGTTAGTGCAAACACTGCATTTAACATACTCGAGCTACTGCAAACACTGCATTGAACATACCCGAGTTAGTGCAAACACTGAATTTAACATACCCGAGCAACTGCAAACACTGCATTTAACACGCCCGAGTTAGTGCAAACACTGCATTTAACATGCCCGAGTTAGAGCAAACACTGCATTTAACATGCCCGAGTTAGTGCAAACACTGCATTTAACATGCCCGAGTTAGTGCAAACACTGCATTTAACATGCCCGAGTTAGTGCAAACACTGCATTTAACATGCCCGAGTTAGTGCAAAGACTACACTTAACATGCCCGAGTTAGTGCAAACACTGCATTTAACATGCTCGAGTTAATGCAAACACTGCATTTAACACACCCGAGTTAATGCAAACAGTGCATTTAACACACCCGAGTTAATGCAAACACTGGATTTAACATGCCCGAGTTAGAGCAAACACTGCATTTAACATACCCGAGCTACTGCAAACACTGCATTTAATATACCCGAGTTACAGCATTTAACATACCCGAGCTAGTGCAAACACTGCATTTAACATACCCAAGTTAGTGCAAACACTGCATTTAACATGCCCGAGTTAGTGCAAACACTGCAATTAACATGCCCGAGTTAGTGCAAACACTGCATTTAACATACCCGAGTTACTGCATTTAACATACCCGAGCTATTGCTAACACTGCATTTAACATGCCCAAGTTAGTGCAAACACTGCATTTAACATGCCCGAGTTAGTGCAAACACTGCATTTAACATGCCCGAGTTAGTGCAAACACTGCATTTAACATGCCCGAGCTACTGCAAACACTGCATTTAACATATGCGAGTTAGTGCAAACACTGGATTTAACATGCCCGAGTTAGTGCAAACACTGCATTTAACATGCCCGAGTTAGTGCAAACACTGCATTTAACATACCCGAGTTACTGCATTTAACATACCCGAGCTACTGCTAACACTGCATTTAACATGCCCAAGTTAGTGCAAACACTGCATTTAACATACCCGAGTTAGTGCAAACACTGCATTTAACATACCCGAATTAGTGCAAACACTGCATTTAACATGCCCAAGTTAGTGCAAACACTGCATTTAACATACCCGAGCAACTGCAAACACTGCATTTAACATACCCGAGTTAGTGCAAACACTGCATTTAACATGCCCGAGTTAGTGCAAACACTGCATTTAACATACCCGAGTAACTGCATTTAACGTAACCGAGCTATTGCAAACACTGCATTTAACATACCCAAGTTAGTGCAAACACTGCATTTAACATACCCGAGTTACTGCATTTAACATGCCCGAGTTAATGCAAACACTGCATTTAACATGCGCGAGTTAGTGCAAACACTGCATTTAACATACCAGAGTTAGTGCAAACACTGCACTTAACATGCCCGAGTTAGTGCAAACACTGCATTTAACGTGCCCGAGTTAATGCAAACACTGCATTTAACATGCCCGAGTTAATGCAAACACTGCATTTAACATGCCCAAGTTAGTGCAAACGCTGCATTTAACATGCCCGAGTTAGTGCAAACGCTGCATTTAACATGCCTGAGTTAGTGCAAACGCTGCATTTAACATGCCCGAGTTAATGCAAATGCTGCATTTAACATGCCCGGGTTAGTGCAAACACTGCATTTAACATGCCCAAGTTAGAGCAAACACTGCATTTAACATGCCCAAGTTAGAGCAAACACTGCATTTAACATACCGGAGCTACTGCAAACACTGCAGTTAACATACCCGAGTTAGTGCAAACACTGGATTTAACATGCCCGAGTTAGTGCAAACACTGCATTTAACATACCGGAGTAACTGCATTTAACATAACCGAGCTATTGCAAACACTGCATTTAACATACCCAAGTTAGTGCAAACACTGCATTTAACATACCCGAGTTACTGCATTTAACATGCCTGAGTTAATGCAAACACTGCATTTAACATGCCCGAGTTAGTGCAAACACTGCATTTAACATGCCCGAGTCAGTGCAAACACTGCATTTAAACTGCCCAAGTTAATGCAAACACTGCATTCAACATACCCGAGTTAATGCAAACACTGCATTCAACATGCCCGAGTTAATGCAAACACTGCATTCAACATGCCCGAGTTAATGCAAACACTGCATTCAACATGCCCGAGTTAATGCAAACACTGCATTCAACATGCCCGAGTTAATGCAAACACTGCATTCAACATGCCCGAGTTAATGCAAACACTGCATTCAACATGCCCGAGTTAATGCAAACACTGCATTCAACATGCCCGAGTTAATGCAAACACTGCATTCAACATGCCCGAGTTAATGCAAACACTGCATTCAACATGCCCGAGTTAATGCAAACACTGCATTCAACATGCCCGAGTTAATGCAAACACTGCATTCAACATGCCCGAGTTAATGCAAACACTGCATTCAACATGCCCGAGTTAATGCAAACACTGCATTCAACATGCCCGAGTTAATGCAAACACTGCATTCAACATGCCCGAGTTAATGCAAACACTGCATTCAACATGCCCGAGTTAATGCAAACACTGCATTCAACATGCCCGAGTTAATGCAAACACTGCATTCAACATGCCCGAATTAATGCAAACACTGCATTCAACATGCCCGAGTTAGTGCAAACACTGCATTTAACATGCCCGAGTTAGTGCAAACACTGCATTTAACACGCCCGAGTTAGTGCAAACACTGCATTTAACACGCTCGAGTTAGTGCAAACACTGCATTTAACACACCCGAGTTAGTGCAAACACTGCATTTAACACACCCGAGTTAGTGCAAACACTGCATTTAACATGCCCGAGTTACTGCAAACACTGCATTTAACATACCTGAGTTAGTGCAAATACTGCATTTAACATACCCGAGTTAGAGCAAACGCTGCATTTAACATACCCGAGTCACTGCATTTAACATGCCCGAGCTACTGCAAGCACTGCATTTAACATACCCGTGTTAATGCAAACACTGCATTTAACATGCACGAATTAATGCAAACACTGCATTTAACATGCCCGAGTTAATGCAAACACTGCATTTAACATGCCCGAGTTAGTGCAAACGCTGCATTTAACATGCCCTAGTTAGTGCAAACGCTGCATTTAACATGCCCGAGTTAGTGCAAACGCTGCATTTAACATGCCCGAGTTAGTGCAAACGCTGGATTTAACATGGCCGAGTTAATGCAAATGCTGCATTTAACATGCCCAAGTTAATGCAAACGTTGAATTTAGCATGACCAAGTTAATGCAAACGCTGCATTTAACATGCCCGGGTTAGTGCAAACACTGCATTTAACATGCCCAAGTTAGAGCAAACACTGCATTTAACATACCGGAGCTACTGCAAACACTGCAGTTAACATACCCGAGTTAGTGCAAACACTGGATTTAACATGCCCGAGTTAGTGCAAACACTGCATTTAACATACCGGAATAACTGCATTTAACATAACCGAGCTATTGCAAACACTGCATTTAACATACCCAAGTTAGTGCAAACACTGCATTAAACATACCCGAGTTACTGCATTTAACATGCCCGAGTTAATGCAAAGACTGCATTTAAACTGCCCGAGTTAATGCAAACACTGCATTCAACATACCCGAGTTAATGCAAACACTGCATTCAACATGCCCGAGTTAGAGCAAACACTGCATTTAACATACCGGAGCTACTGCAAACACTGCAGTTAACATACCCGAGTTAGTGCAAACACTGGATTTAACATGCCCGAGTTAGTGCAAACACTGCATTTAACATACCGGAGTAACTGCATTTAACATAACCGAGCTATTGCAAACACTGCATTTAACATACCCAAGTTAGTGCAAACACTGCATTTAACATACCCGAGTTACTGCATTTAACATGCCCAAGTCAGTGCAAACACTGCATTTAAACTGCCCGAGTTAATGCAAACACTGCATTCAACATACCCGAGTTAATGCAAACACTGCATTCAACATGCCCGAGTTAATGCAAACACTGCATTCAACATGCCCGAGTTAATGCAAACACTGCATTCAACATGCCCGAGTTAATGCAAACACTGCATTCAACATGCCCGAGTTAATGCAAACACTGCATTCAACATTCCCGAGTTAATGCAAACACTGCATTCAACATGCCCGAGTTAATGCAAACACTGCATTCAACATGCCCGAGTTAATGCAAACACTGCATTCAACATGCCCGAGTTAATGCAAACACTGCATTCAACATGCCCGAGTTAATGCAAACACTGCATTCAACATGCCCGAGTTAGTGCAAACACTGCATTTAACATGCCCGAGTTAGTGCAAACACTGCATTTAACATACCGGAGCTACTGCAAACACTGCAGTTAACATACCCGAGTTAGTGCAAACACTGGATTTAACATGCCCGAGTTAGTGCAAACACTGCATTTAACATACCCGAGTTAGTGCAAACACTGCATTTAACATGCCCGAGTTAGTGCAAACACTGCATTTAACATGCCCGAGTTAGTGCAAACACTGCATTTAACATGCCCGAGTTAGTGCAAATACTGCATTTAACATACCCGAGTTACTGCAAACACTGCATTAAACATATCTGAGTTAGTGCAAGCACTGCATTTAACATACCCGAGTTAGAGCAAACACTGCATTTAACATACCCGAGTCACTGCATTTAACATACCCGAGCTACTGCAAGCACTGCATTTAACATACCCGTGTTAATGCAAACATTGCATTTAACATGCACGAATTAATGCAAACACTGCATTTAACATGCCCGAGTTAGTGCAAACACTGCATTTAACATACCTGAGTTACTGCATTTAACATACCCGAGCTACTGCAAACACTGCTTTTAACATGCCCGAGTCAGAGCAAACACTGCATTTAACATGCCCGAGTCAGTGCAAACACTGCATTTAACATACCCGAGCTACTGCAAGCACTGCATTTAACATACCCGTGTAAATGCAAACGCTGCATTTAACATGCCCGAGTTAGTGCAAACGCTGCATTTAACATGCCCGAGTTAATGCAAATGCTGCATTTAACATTCCCAAGTTAATGCAAAAGTTGCATTTAGCATGACCAAGTTAATGCAAACGCTGCATTTAACATGCCCGGGTTAGTGCAAACACTGCATTTAACATGCCCAAGTTAGAGCAAACACTGCATTTAACATACCGGAGCTACTGCAAACACTGCAGTTAACATACCCGAGTTAGTGCAAAAACTGGATTTAACATGCCCGAGTTAGTGCAAACACTGCATTTAACATACCCGAGTTACTGCATTTAACATGCCTGAGTTAATGCAAACACTGCATTTAACATGCCCGAGTTAGTGCAAACACTGCATTTAACATGCCCAAGTCAGTGCAAACACTGCATTTAAACTGCCCGAGTTAATGCAAACACTGCATTCAACATACCCGAGTTAATGCAAACACTGCATTCAACATGCCCGAGTTAATGCAAACACTGCATTCAACATGCCCGAGTTAATGCAAACACTGCATTCAACATGCCCGAGTTAATGCAAACACTGCATTCAACATGCCCGAGTTAATGCAAACACTGCATTCAACATGCCCGAGTTAGTGCAAACACTGCATTCAACATGCCCGAGTTAATGCAAACACTGCATTCAACATGCCCGAGTTAATGCAAACACTGCATTCAACATGCCCGAGTTAATGCAAACACTGCATTCAACATGCCCGAGTTAATGCAAACACTGCATTCAACATGCCCGAGTTAATGCAAACACTGCATTCAACATGCCCGAGTTAATGCAAACACTGCATTCAACATGCCCGAGTTAATGCAAACACTGCATTCAACATGCCCGAGTTAATGCAAACACTGCATTCAACATGCCCGAGTTAATGCAAACACTGCATTCAACATGCCCGAGTTAGTGCAAACACTGCATTTAACATGCCCGAGTTAGTGCAAACACTGCATTTAACACGCCCGAGTTAGTGCAAATACTGCATTTAACATACCCGAGTTACTGCAAACACTGCATTAAACATATCTGAGTTAGTGCAAGCACTGCATTTAACATACCCGAGTTAGAGCAAATACTGCATTTAACATACCCGAGTCACCGCATTTAACATGCCCGAGCTACTGCAAGCACTGCATTTAACATACCCGTGTTAATGCAAACACTGCATTTAACATGCACGAATTAATGCAAACACTGCATTTAACATGCCCGATTTAATGCAAACACTGCATTTAACATGCCCGAGTTAATGCAAACACTGCATTTAACATGCCCGAGTTAATGCAAACACTGCATTTAACATGCCCGAGTTAGTGCAAACGCTGCATTTAACATGCCCTAGTTAGTGCAAACGCTGCATTTAACATGCCCGAGTTAGTGCAAACGCTGCATTTAACATGCCCGAGTTAGTGCAAACGCTGCATTTAACATGGCCGAGTTAATGCAAATGCTGCATTTAACATGCCCAAGTTAATGCAAACGTTGCATTTAGCATGACCAAGTTAATGCAAAAGCTGCATTTAACATGCCCGGGTTAGTGCAAACACTGCATTTAACATGCCCAAGTTGGAGCAAACACTGCATTTAACATACCGGAGCTACTGCAAACACTGCAGTTAACAGACCCGAGTTAGTGCAAACACTGGATTTAACATGCCCGAGTTAGTGCAAACACTGCATTTAACATACCGGAGTAACTGCATTTAACATAACCGAGCTATTGCAAACACTGCATTTAACATACCCAAGTTAGTGCAAACACTGCATTTAACATACCCGAGTTACTGCATTTAACATGCCCGAGTTAATGCAAAGACTGCATTTAACAGGCCCGAGTTAGTGCAAACACTGCATTTAACATGCCCGAGTCAGTGCAAACACTGCATTTAAACTGCCCGAGTTAATGCAAACACTGCATTCAACATACCCGAGTTAATGCAAACACTGCATTCAACATGCCCGAGTTAATGCAAACACTGCATTCAACATGCCCGAGTTAATGCAAACACTGCATTCAACATGCCCGAGTTAATGCAAACACTGCATTCAACATGCCCGAGTTAATGCAAACACTGCATTCAACATGCCCGAGTTAATGCAAACACTGCATTCAACATGCCCGAGTTAATGCAAACACTGCATTCAACATGCCCGAGTTAATGCAAACACTGCATTCAACATTCCCGAGTTAATGCAAACACTGCATTCAACATGCCCGAGTTAATGCAAACACTGCATTCAACATGCCCGAGTTAATGCAAACACTGCATTCAACATGCCCGAGTTAATGCAAACACTGCATTCAACATGCCCGAGTTAGTGCAAACACTGCATTTAACATGCCCGAGTTAGTGCAAACACTGCATTTAACATACCGGAGCTACTGCAAACACTGCAGTTAACATACCCGAGTTAGTGCAAACACTGGATTTAACATGCCCGAGTTAGTGCAAATACTGCATTTAACATACCCGAGTTACTGCAAACACTGCATTAAACATATCTGAGTTAGTGCAAGCACTGCATTTAACATACCCGAGTTAGAGCAAACACTGCATTTAACATACCCGAGTCACTGCAATTAACATACCCGAGCTACTGCAAGCACTGCATTTAACATACCCGTGTTAATGCAAACACTGCATTTAACATGCCCGAGTTAGTGCAAACACTGCATTTAACATACCTGAGTTACTGCATTTAACATACCCGAGCTACTGCAAACACTGCTTTTAACATGCCCGAGTCAGAGCAAACACTGCATTTAACATGCCCGAGTCAGTGCAAACACTGCATTTAACATACCCGAGCTACTGCAAGCACTGCATTTAACATACCCGTGTAAATGCAAACGCTGCATTTAACATGCCCGAGTTAGTGCAAATGCTGCATTTAACATGCCCGAGTTAGTGCAAACGCTGCATTTAACATGCCCGAGTTAGTGCAAACGCTGCATTTAACATGCCCGAGTTAGTGCAAATGCTGCATTTAACATGCCCGAGTTAGTGCAAACGCTGCATTTAACATGCCCAAGTTAGAGCAAACACTGCATTGAACATACCGGAGCTACTGCAAACACTGCAGTTAACATACCCGAGTTAGTGCAAACACTGGATTTAACATGCCCGAGTTAGTGCAAACACTGCATTTAACATACTGGAGTAACTGCATTTAACATAACCGAGCTATTGCAAACACTGCATTTAACATACCCAAGTTAGTGCAAACACTGCATTTAACATACCCGAGTTACTGCATTTAACATGCCCGAGCTAATGCAAACACTGCATTTAACATGCCCGAGTTAGTGCAAACACTGCATTTAACATGCCCAAGTCAGTGCAAACACTGCATTTAAACTGCCCGAGTTAATGCAAACACTGCATTCAACATGCCCGTGTTAATGCAAACACTGCATTCAACATGCCCGAGTTAATGCAAACACTGCATTCAACATGCCCGAGTTAATGCAAACACTGCATTCAACATGCCCGAGTTAATGCAAACACTGCATTCAACATGCCCGAGTTAATGCAAACACTGCATTCAACATGCCCGAGTTAGTGCAAACACTGCATTTAACATGCCCGAGTTAGTGCAAACACTGCATTTAACACGCCCGAGTTAGAGCAAACACTGCATTTAACACGCTCGAGTTAGTGCAAACACTGCATTTAACACACCCGAGTTAGTGCAAACACTGCATTTAACATGCCCGAGTTAGTGCAAATACTGCATTTAACATACCCGAGTTACTGCAAACACTGCATTAAACATATCTGAGTTAGTGCAAGCACTGCATTTAACATACCCGAGTTAGAGCAAACACTGCATTTAACATACCCGAGTCACTGCATTTAACATGCCCTAGCTACTGCAAGCACTGCATTTAACATACCCGTGTTAATGCAAACACTGCATTTAACATGCACGAATTAATGCAAACACTGCATTTAACATGCCCGAGTTAATGCAAACACTGCATTTAACATGCCCGAGTTAATGCAAACACTGCATTTAACATGCCCGAGTTAGTGCAAACGCTGCATTTAACATGCCCTAGTTAGTGCAAACGCTGCATTTAACATGCCCGAGTTAGTGCAAACGCTGCATTTAACATGCCCGAGTTAGTGCAAACGCTGCATTTAACATGGCCGAGTTAATGCAAATGCTGCATTTAACATGCCCAAGTTAATGCAAACGTTGCATGTAGCATGACCAAGTTAATGCAAAAGCTGCATTTAACATGCCCGGGTTAGTGCAAACGCTGCATTTAACATGCCCAAGTTAGAGCAAACACTGCATTGAACATACCGGAGCTACTGCAAACACTGCAGTTAACATACCCGAGTTAGTGCAAACACTGGATTTAACATGCCCGAGTTAGTGCAAACACTGCATTTAACATACTGGAGTAACTGCATTTAACATAACCGAGCTATTGCAAACACTGCATTTAACATACCCAAGTTAGTGCAAACACTGCATTTAACATACCCGAGTTACTGCATTTAACATGCCCGAGCTAATGCAAACACTGCATTTAACATGCCCGAGTTAGTGCAAACACTGCATTTAACATGCCCAAGTCAGTGCAAACACTGCATTTAAACTGCCCGAGTTAATGCAAACACTGCATTCAACATGCCCGTGTTAATGCAAACACTGCATTCAACATGCCCGAGTTAATGCAAACACTGCATTCAACATGCCCGAGTTAATGCAAACACTGCATTCAACATGCCCGAGTTAATGCAAACACTGCATTCAACATGCCCGAGTTAATGCAAACACTGCATTCAACATGCCCGAGTTAATGCAAACACTGCATTCAACATGCCCGAGTTAGTGCAAACACTGCATTTAACATGCCCGAGTTAGTGCAAACACTGCATTTAACACGCCCGAGTTAGAGCAAACACTGCATTTAACACGCTCGAGTTAGTGCAAACACTGCATTTAACACACCCGAGTTAGTGCAAACACTGCATTTAACACACCCGAGTTAGTGCAAACACTGCATTTAACATGCCCGAGTTAGTGCAAATACTGCATTTAACATACCCGAGTTACTGCAAACACTGCATTAAACATATCTGAGTTAGTGCAAGCACTGCATTTAACATACCCGAGTTAGAGCAAACACTGCATTTAACATACCCGAGTCACTGCATTTAACATGCCCTAGCTACTGCAAGCACTGCATTTAACATACCCGTGTTAATGCAAACACTGCATTTAACATGCACGAATTAATGCAAACACTGCATTTAACATGCCCGAGTTAATGCAAACACTGCATTTAACATGCCCGAGTTAATGCAAACACTGCATTTAACATGCCCGAGTTAGTGCAAACGCTGCATTTAACATGCCCTAGTTAGTGCAAACGCTGCATTTAACATGCCCGAGTTAGTGCAAACGCTGCATTTAACATGCCCGAGTTAGTGCAAACGCTGCATTTAACATGGCCGAGTTAATGCAAATGCTGCATTTAACATGCCCAAGTTAATGCAAACGTTGCATTTAGCATGACCAAGTTAATGCAAAAGCTGCATTTAACATGCCCGGGTTAGTGCAAACACTGCATTTAACATGCCCAAGTTAGAGCAAACACTGCATTTAACATACCGGAGCTACTGCAAACACTGCAGTTAACATACCCGAGTTAGTGCAAACACTGGATTTAACATGCCCGAGTTAGTGCAAACACTGCATTTAACATACCGGAGTAACTGCATTTAACATAACCGAGCTATTGCAAACACTGCATTTAACATACCCAAGTTAGTGCAAACACTGCATTTAACATACCCGAGTTACTGCATTTAACAGGCCCGAGTTAATGCAAAGACTGCATTTAACAGGCCCGAGTTAGTGCAAACACTGCATTTAACATGCCCAAGTCAGTGCAAACACTGCATTTAAACTGCCCGAGTTAATGCAAACACTGCATTCAACATACCCGAGTTAATGCAAACACTGCATTCAACATACCCGAGTTAATGCAAACACTGCATTCAACATGCCCGAGTTAATGCAAACACTGCATTCAACATGCCCGAGTTAATGCAAACACTGCATTCAACATGCCCGAGTTAATGCAAACACTGCATTCAACATGCCCGAGTTAATGCAAACACTGCATTCAACATTCCCGAGTTAATGCAAACACTGCATTCAACATGCCCGAGTTAATGCAAACACTGCATTCAACATGCCCGAGTTAATGCAAACACTGCATTCAACATGCCCGAGTTAATGCAAACACTGCATTCAACATGCCCGAGTTAGTGCAAACACTGCATTTAACATGCCCGAGTTAGTGCAAACACTGCATTTAACATACCGGAGCTACTGCAAACACTGCAGTTAACATACCCGAGTTAGTGCAAACACTGGATTTAACATGCCCGAGTTAGTGCAAACACTGCATTTAACATACCCGAGTTAGTGCAAACACTGCATTTAACATGCCCGAGTTAGTGCAAACACTGCATTTAACATACCCGAGTTAGTGCAAATATTGCATTTAACATACCCGAGTTACTGCAAACACTGCATTAAACATATCTGAGTTAGTGCAAGCACTGCATTTAACATAACCGAGTTAGAGCAAACACTGCATTTAACATACCCGAGTCACTGCATTTAACATACCCGAGCTACTGCAAGCACTGCATTTAACATACCCGTCTTAATGCAAACACTGCATTTAACATGCACGAATTAATGCAAACACTGCATTTAACATGCACGAATTAATGCAAACACTGCATTTAACATACCTGAGTTACTGCATTTAACATACCCGAGCTACTGCAAACACTGCTTTTAACATGCCCGAGTCAGAGCAAACACTGCATTTAACATGCCCGAGTCAGTGCAAACACTGCATTTAACATACCCGAGCTACTGCAAGCACTGCATTTAACATACCCGTGTAAATGCAAACGCTGCATTTAACATGCCCGAGTTAGTGCAAATGCTGCATTTAACATGCCCGAGTTAGTGCAAACGCTGCATTTAACATGCCCGAGTTAGTGCAAACGCTGCATTTAACATGCCCGAGTTAGTGCAAATGCTGCATTTAACATGCCCGAGTTAGTGCAAATGCTGCATTTAACATGCCCGAGTTAGTGCAAACGCTGCATTTAACATGGCCCAGTTAATGCAAATGCTGCATTTAACATGCCCAAGTTAATGCAAACGTTGCATTTAGCATGACCAAGTTAATGCAAACGCTGCATTTAACATGCCCGAGTTAGTGCAAACACTGCATTTAACATGCCCAAGTTAGAGCAAACACTGCATTTAACATACCGGAGCTACTGCAAACACTGCAGTTAACATACCCGAGTTAGTGCAAACACTGGATTTAACATGCCCGAGTTAGTGCAAACACTGGATTTAACATGCCCGAGTTAGTGCAAACACTGCATTTAACATACTGGAGTAACTGCATTTAACATAACCGAGCTATTGCAAACACTGCATTTAACATACCCAAGTTAGTGCAAACACTGCATTTAACATACCCGAGTTACTGCATTTAACATGTCCGAGCTAATGCAAACACTGCATTTAACATGCCCGAGTTAGTGCAAACACTGTATTTAACATGCCCAAGTCAGTGCAAACACTGCATTTAAACTGCCCGAGTTAATGCAAACACTGCATTCAACATGCCCGAGGTAATGCAAACACTGCATTCAACATGCCCGAGTTAATGCAAACACTGCATTCAACATGCCCGAGTTAATGCAAACACTGCATTCAACATGCCCGAGTTAATGCAAACACTGCATTCAACATGCCCGAGTTAATGCAAACACTGCATTCAACATGCCCGAGTTAATGCAAACACTGCATTCAACATGCCCGAGTTAATGCAAACACTGCATTCAACATGCCCGAGTTAATGCAAACACTGCATTCAACATGCCCGAGTTAATGCAAACACTGCATTCAACATGCCCGAGTTAATGCAAACACTGCATTCAACATGCCCGAGTTAGTGCAAACACTGCATTCAACATGCCCGAGTTAGTGCAAACACTGCATTTAACACGCCCGAGTTAGTGCAAACACTGCATTTAACACGCTCGAGTTAGTGCAAACACTGCATTTAACACACCCGAGTTAGTGCAAACACTGCATTGAACACACCCGAGTTAGTGCAAACACTTCATTTAACATACCCGAGTTAGTGCAAACACTGCATTTAACATGCCCGAGTTAGTGCAAACACTGCATTTAACATACCCGAGTTAGTGCAAACACTGCATTTAACATACCCGAGTTACTGCAAACACTGCATTAAACATATCTGAGTTAGTGCAAGCACTGCATTTAACATACCCGAGTTAGAGCAAACACTGCATTTAACATACCCGAGTCACTGCATTTAACATACCCGAGCTACTGCAAGCACTGCATTTAACATACCCGTGTTAATGCAAACACTGCATTTAACATACCCATGTAAATGCAAACGCTGCATTTAACATGCCCATGTAAATGCAAACGCTGCATTTAACATGCCCGAGTTAGTGCAAACGCTGCATTTAACATGCCCGAGTTAGTGCAAATGCTGCATTTAACATGCCTGAGTTAGTGCAAACGTTGCATTTAACATGCCCGAGTTAGTGCAAACGCTGCATTTAACATGGCCGAGTTAATGCAAATGCTGCATTTAACATGCCCAAGTTAATGCAAACGTTGCATTTAGCATGACCAAGTTAATGCAAACGCTGCATTTAACATGCCCGAGTTAGTGCAAACACTGCATTTAACATGCCCAAGTTAGAGCAAACACTGCATTTAACATACCGGAGCTACTGCAAACACTGCAATTAACATACCCGAGTTAGTGCAAACACTGGATTTAACATGCCCGAGTTAGTGCAAACACTGGATTTAACATGCCCGAGTTAGTGCAAACACTGGATTTAACATGCCCGAGTTAGTGCAAATACTGCATTTAACATACTGGAGTAACTGCATTTAACATAACGCAGCTATTGCAAACACTGCATTTAACATACCCAAGTTAGTGCAAACACTGCATTTAACATACCCGAGTTACTGCATTTAACATGCCCGAGTTAATGCAAACACTGCATTTAACATGCCCGAGTTAGTGCAAACACTGCATTTAACATGCCCAAGTCAGTGCAAACACTGCATTTAAACTGCCCGAGTTAATGCAAACACTGCATTCAACATGCCCGAGTTAATGCAAACACTGCATTCAACATGCCCGAGTTAATGCAAACACTGCATTCAACATGCCCGAGTTAATGCAAACACTGCATTCAACATGCCCGAGTTAATGCAAACACTGCATTCAACATGCCCGAGTTAATGCAAACACTGCATTCAACATGCCCGAGTTAATGCAAACACTGCATTCAACATGCCCGAGTTAATGCAAACACTGCATTCAACATGCCCGAGTTAATGCAAACACTGCATTCAACATGCCCGAGTTAATGCAAACACTGCATTCAACATGCCCGAGTTAATGCAAACACTGCATTCAACATGCCCGAGTTAATGCAAACACTGCATTCAACATGCCCGAGTTAATGCAAACACTGCATTCAACATGCCCGAGTTAATGCAAACACTGCATTCAACATGCCCGAGTTAATGCAAACACTGCATTCAACATGCCCGAGTTAGTGCAAACACTGCATTCAACATGCCTGAGTTAGTGCAAACACTGCATTCAACATGCCCGAGTTAGTGCAAACACTGCATTTCACATGCCCGAGTTCGTGCAAACACTGCATTTAACACGCTCGAGTTAGTGCAAACACTGCATTTAACACACCCGAGTTAGTGCAAACACTGCATTTAACACACCCGAGTTAGTGCAAACACTTCATTTAACATACCCGAGTTAGTGCAAACACTGCATTTAACATTCCCAAGTCAGTGCAAATACTGCATTTAACATACCCGAGTTACTGCAAACACTGCATTAAACATATCTGAGTTAGTGCAAACACTGCATTTAACATACCCGAGTTAGAGCAAACACTGCATTTAACATACCCGAGTCACTGCATTTAACATACCCGAGCTACTGCAAGCACTGCATTTAACATACCCGTGTTAATGCAAACACTGCATTTAACATGCACGAATTAATGCAAACACTGCATTTAACATGCCCGAGTTACTGCATTTAACATACCCGAGCTACTGCATTTAACATACCCGAGCTACTGCAAACACTGCTTTTAACATGCCCGAGTCAGTGCAAACACTGCATTTAACATACCCGAGCTACTGCAAGCACTGCATTTAACATACCCGTGTAAATGCAAACGCTGCATTTAACATGCCCGAGTTAGTGCAAACGCTGCATTTAACATGCCCGAGTTAGTGCAAACGCTGCATTTAACATGCCCGAGTTAGTGCAAACGCTGCATTTAACATGCCCGAGTTAGTGCAAACGCTGCATTTAACATGGCCGAGTTAATGCAAACGCTGCATTTAACATGGCCGAGTTAATGCAAATGCTGCATTTAACATGCCCAAGTTAATGCAAACGTTGCATTTAGCATGACCAAGTTAATGCAAACGCTGCATTTAACATGCCCGAGTTAGTGCAAACACTGCATTTAACATGCCCAAGTTAGAGCAAACACTGCATTTAACATACCGGAGCTACTGCAACACTGCAGTTAACATACCCGAGTTAGTGCAAACACTGGATTTAACATGCCCGAGTTAGTGCAAACACTGCATTTAACATACTGGAGTAACTGCATTTAACATAACCGAGCTATTGCAAACACTGCATTTAACATACCCAAGTTAGTGCAATCACTGCATTTAACATACCCGAGTTACTGCATTTAACATGCCTGAGCTAATGCAAACACTGCATTTAACATGCCCGAGTTAGTGCAAACACTGCATTTAACATGCCCAAGTCAGTGCAAACACTGCATTTAAACTGCCCGAGTTAATGCAAACACTGCATTCAACATGCCTGAGTTAATGCAAACACTGCATTCAACATGCCCGAGTTAATGCAAACACTGCATTCAACATGCCCGAGTTAATGCAAACACTGCATTCAACATGCCCGAGTTAATGCAAACACTGCATTCAACATGCCCGAGTTAATGCAAACACTGCATTCAACATGCCCGAGTTAATGCAAACACTGCATTCAACATGCCTGAGTTAATGCAAACACTGCATTCAACATGCCCGAGTTAATGCAAACACTGCATTCAACATGCCCGAGTTAATGCAAACACTGCATTCAACATGCCCGAGTTAATGCAAACACTGCATTCAACATGCCCGAGTTAATGCAAACACTGCATTCAACATGCCCGAGTTAATGCAAACACTGCATTCAACACGCCCGAGTTAGTGCAAACACTGCATTTAACACGCCCGAGTTAGTGCAAACACTGCATTTAACACGCTCGAGTTAGTGCAAACACTGCATTTAACACACCCGAGTTAGTGCAAACACTGCATTTAATACACCCGAGTTAGTGCAAACATTTCATTTAACATACCCGAGTTAGTGCAAACACTGCATTTAACATGCCCGAGTTAGTGCAAACACTGCATTTAACATACCCAAGTTAGTGCAAATACTGCATTTAACATACCCGAGTTACTGCAAACACTGCATTAAACATATCTGAGTTTTTGCAAGCACTGCATTTAACATACCCGAGTTAGAGCAAACACTGCATTTAACATACCCGAGTCACTGCATTTAACATACCCGAGCTACTGCAAGCTCTGCATTTAACATACCCGTGTTAATGCAAACACTGCATTTAACATGCACGAATTAATGCAAACACTGCATTTAACATGCCCGAGTTAGTGCAAACACTGCATTTAACATACCTGCGTTACTGCATTTAACATACCCGAGCTACTGCAAACACTGCTTTTAACATGCCCGAGTCAGAGCAAACACTGCATTTAACATACCCGAGCTACTGCAAGCACTGCATTTAACATACCCGTGTTAATGCAAACACTGCATTTAACATGCACGAATTAATGCAAACACTGCATTTAACATACCAGAGTTAGTGCAAACACTGCATTTAACATACCTGAGTTACTGCATTTAACATACCCGAGCTACTGCAAACACTGCTTTTAACATGCCCGAGTCAGAGCAAACACTGCATTTAACATGCCCGAGTCATTGCAAACACTGCTTTTACCATGCCCGAGTCATTGCAAACACTGCTTTTACCATGCCCGAGTCAGTGCTAACACTGCATTTAACATGCCCGAGTCAGTGCTAACACTGCATTTAACATGCCCGAGTCAGTGCTAACACTGCATTTAACATGCCCGAGTCAGTGCAAACACTGCATTTAACATGCCCGAGTCAGTGCAAACACTGCATTTAACATGCCCGAGTCAGTGCAAACACTGCATTTAACATGCCCGAGTCAGTGCAAACACTGCATTTAACATGCCCGAGTCAGTGCTAACACTGCATTTAACATGGCCGACTTAGTGCAAACACTGCATTTAACGTGGCCGACTTAGTTCAAACACTGCATTTAACGTGCCCGAGTTAGTGCAAACACTGCATTTAACATGCCCAAGTTAATGCAAACACTGCATTTAACATGCCCGAGTTAATGCAAACACTGCATTTAACATGCCCGAGTTAATGCAAACACTGCATTTAACATGCCCGAGTTAATGCAAACACTGCATTTAACATGCCCGAGTTAATGCAAACACTGCATTTAACATGCCTGAGTTAATGCAAACACTGCATTTAACATGCCCGAGTTAATGCAAACACTGCATTTAACATGCCCGAGTTAGTGCAAACACTGCATTTAACATGCCCGAGTTAGTGCAAGCTCTGCATTTAACATGCCCGAGTTAGTGCAAGCTCTGCATTTAACATATCTGAGTTAGTGCAAACTCTGCATTTAACATACCCGAGTTAGTGCAAACACTGCATTTAACATGCCCGAGTTACTGCAAACACTGCATTTAACATGCCCGAGTCTGTGCAAACACTGCATTTAACATGCCCGAGTCAGTGCAAACACTGCATTTAACATGCCCGAGTCAGTGCAAACACTGCATTTAACATGCCCGAGTCAGTGCAAACACTGCATTTAACATGCCCGAGTCAGTGCAAACACTGCATTTAACATGCCCGAGTCAGTGCAAACACTGCATTTAACATGCCCGAGTTAGTGCAAACACTGCATTTAACATGCCCGAGTTAGTGCAAACACTGCATTTAACGTGCCCGAGTTAGTGCAAACACTGCATTTAACATGCCCGAGTTAGTGCAAACCCTGCATTTAACATACCCAATTTAGAGCAAACACTGCATTTAACATACCCGAGTTAGAGGAAACACTGAATTTAACATACACGAATTAATGCAAACACTGCATTTAACATAAACGAATTAATTCAAATACATACCTGAGTTTGAGAGGTGTTGACACGTCTTTCTATGCAATTGGAAGAAAAGTATAATTTACACTGATTAATCTAAACTTTACCAAAATATATAGTCAAAATGTTCACATTTCATATGGTTGTACTTTCTGTGGGCTCTCTCTTTTACCTATTTCCTCTTTTGCTAAATGAAGTTCACTTAAGAACCCTCCCTCTCCCAATCTCCCCTCCTCTTTCCATGACAACTGTCCATCAGCAAACCAGTTGCCATTTGCTCGCTCCGGTCTTCCTGATTGGAACTGAGCACTTTTCCTTGTTCTGATGAACGGTCAGAGGCCCAAAACGGCAACTCTGTTTCCCTCTCTAGTGACACTGCATGACCTGCTCGGTATTTCCGGCATTTCCGGTTGGGGGACGCGATGACTTCATGTTATTTGTCACTGGGCTAGCAATCCAGAGTCCCAGGCTAATGCTCTGGAGACACCCGGGTTTGAATCCTCCCACGGCAGGTGGGAGAAATTTGAATTCAATGGAAACCCGAATTAAAAGTCTGATGATAACTTTACAATTGTTGTAAAAAAACCCCATCTGGGTCACTAACGCCCTTTAGGAAAGGAAATCTGCTGTCCTTTCCTGGCCTGGTCTACATGTGACTCCAGACCCACAGCAATGTGGTTGACTCTGAAATGCCCTCTGAGCAAGAGCAATCGGGATAGGCAATAAATTTTGGCCTAGGCAGTGACGCCCATATCCCAGTAATAAATTAAAGAAAAAATAATTATTGCATATGCTAATGAATACCATTCATTCCTTGTCAAAATCAACAATGGATGGACTGCGGAGATTCATCACAAAGGGGCATGTAAAATGGGCGGTATTGCATAGTGCGTGCATTGCACTCCTCACATGGTATGCAACTCCACTGGTTGCAACAGATATCTAAGTGATCAATGCACTAAAGCAAGCTTAAAAAAAAATTCCCTTTACCTTGAGTTTGTCGCTTCCTCCAAATTAATGCCACGGTCAACACAATGAGAACAACACCCACCACAGGAGCCGCTATTTTGATCATGTATAAAAATTCAGGTTTGCCTATGGAATTGGATTTGAAAGAAATAAGGACAATGTCATTGAAAATGGGAATTGGAGCTGACGGGATAGGCTCGGTGGTAAGTCATGTACACTGATTGTGGACAGTAATTATTGCAGCTCTCCCTCGCGCCTCTTTGATTACCAGGTTTGGTGGGGGATGTTGTTTGCATCACCTTCTCAAGGGCAATTAGGACTGGGAAATCAATGCTGGCCTAGCCAGCGATGCCCATATCCCGTGGAAGAATAAGAAAGAAGCTTCAATGAGGATATAGTTAAAGGGAAAACACAAGGGAAATGCAATTACATCCCGATTCATGTGCTGATTAATTATTTTTTCAATGGCCCTTAGAATTAGGCCAGGATGATCAACAGGAAATAGCTCATGGTATTCCATTGTCTCGTGTGAGGGAATACAATAAAATCCTTCAGATGTGTCCTCAAAATGAACCAAATTCCCTGTACTCGAGGAGCCCAAGCAATCCTGTAATTGCAGGCAAATGAGCAGAAAAATCTGCCTTTCTAGCCGTATGGAAATGAAAGAGACTATTTGAAAAGTACCTTCATATATAATTAATATACTTCATCTACAAGGCACAATGCAGGAGTGTGATGGATAGTCCCCACTTGCCTGGATGAGTGCAGCTCCCACAACACTCAAGAAGCTCGACACCATCCAGGACAAAGCAGCCCCGCTTGATTGGCACCCCATCCACAAACATTCACTCCCTCCACCACCGACGCACAGTTACAGCAGTGTGTACCATCTACAAGATGCACTGCAGCAACTCGCCAAGGATCCTCAGACAGCACCTTCCAAACTCACCATCTCTACCATCTAGAAGGACAAGGATTGCAGCCACGTGGGGACACCACCGCCTGCAAGTTCCGCTCTGAGTCACTCACCATCCTGACTTGGAAATATGTCGGCCGTTCCTTCACTGTCTCTGGGTCAAAATATTGGAACTCCCTCCCTAACAGCACTGTGGGTGTATCTACACCACAGGGACTGCAGCTGTTCAAGAAGGCAGCTCACCACCACCTTCTCAAGGGTGATGAGAGGCGGGAAATAAATGCTGGCTCAGCCAGCGATACCTACAAATCATGAAAGAATTTTTAAAAAATCTTCAGGTTGGCTAAGGCCACTGGTTATCAGGGTTTATAAAGCAACAGGACCTCGACAAGATTCAGGGTAAAGATGGACAAATGGTGGGTGCTGAAAACATGGCTGGCATTTGGGGTCTGAGGATCTATCGCTCGTTGAAATAAAGAAGTTGCATTTTTATAGCACCCTCCATGATTTCCACAGATCTCAAAGTGAACTCATCATCCCAATGACCTAATTTCATGAGTGGCCATTTATTAAATTCCAGCACTTACGCTTACGTTAACAAAATGAAAGGGAATTTGGCCCTTTCTATCACTTTATTTACATGTACCTACCTTTAGTGGTGTCTTTTAATATTATTTCCAGTTTGCCTTTCCCTGTCCCAAATGAGTTGGTAGCTTCACAGGTCCAGGTCCCATTCATCAAATTGCTCACTTCCTTTATGAATACACTTGCATTTCTAGCCTCCACTCCTTCTGGTAACCTTGGGAGAGCCAACGATGCACATGTAATTAATGCCTAGGTGATGAATATTAGCTCTGGCCTCCAAAAAGCATATACGCTCCACCAGATTGTATCGCTGGATGGTATGGGATGTTGGTCATGGTGTATAGTAGGGCATGAATGACATATATGAGATAAATGAGTTAAAGACCAATGTTCTGGCTCTAAATAGCAATGGGAAAGTCAAGATTGGAAGTACTGAGATAGAGGGACAATTTCAAGTACATTGACTTGATGATAAACACCAAAGTTATACCCAAGAATGCAATCCAGGTAGATTAGCATGAGGCATGAACAGTGATTTAACTAGCCCCTGTAAATCCAAAAGCATCAGCGTATAGCTGGAAAAGAAAATATCTGGTACGGTCAACAGAGTAGAGTTTTGCATCCATTGCATGTGAGATTTGGACTCTGTGGAAACAGGATGAGAGGGGGATTAGGGATTTTGAAATGTGGGTTTGGCGGAGGATGCTCAGAATCAGCTGGATGGACAGGAAGGTCAAAGAGTGGCTTTGGTCAAGAGCAGAAGTTCAGGAATCAAAAGGGTTGCCAAGTACAGGCAGAGACAGAATGATGAGCAAGTACAGAGATCAGAAACGAAGACCTGTCCTCAACTGAAGGAGGATTGAAGGTAAAAAGTGAAGAGGAAGATGAAGAACTGAATGGGTGGATAGCACTGAGATGTGGATGGTGGAGGATTGAAGAAAACCAGTGAAGAAACTAGACAATGTCAAATACCCCATTCAGGCGATGGTGATAACAAACAACTTATCATGGGTGACCAATCCTATATTTTGCTGTTTCCCAAAGTCGCCCATAATGTAAATAATCTGAAATTTTTCTGGTACAGAACATCATACAACAGTACCGCTCATCGCTGTTTGTTGAAGTCCTCCTGCATTTGGGGCCTCTCCCCAGGGCTGGGTTTATCAGCTCTTTTCCACCTGGGCTGCTTGGCCCGTTCTACACACACTCCTGTATTGTGGTCAATATTTACCCCCATATTAAAGCCATTCAATCCCACCGCCCCCCACTACCCCCATCATCTCATTCATAAATATTGCCTACATGATGATCTTACACACACTACATTTTATCCTTCTCCATCTGTGCTACCTTGGCAAGCAGAGGCAGATTCATTCTTAATGCTGTGTCTGGTCACTCGCGATGTTCACTCTATCCACCATGTCCTTAACTGACCCAAGGAAAAATTTACCCCCAAGATACAAGTGGTTATTTCGGTCCACTTGTATTTTGTAGGAAACACATTTTAAATGGATCTCCAGGTTTTTTAACGCAATTTATTTTTTTCAGGAACCCAAATAGCGAGGCATAAAATTGGAAGTGTGTTGGTGTTCCTTTGCGATTCAGTTGGCCTTTCTGCATCTCAAGTATGCAAAACTTATTACCACACTAGTTCAGCAAATGGCCTCTTGCTGCTCCAACAATCTGTATCTACCTGCCCACGGGTCACAGATCCTCAGTTTGGCCTTTCTGAAGGCCACTGAGGTACAGAGTCAGTCAGTGAAGGCTCATGTTAAACTCCCTCGCATGACCACAGCTTTTTCACAAATGTTTCCCTTAAAGCAGAGACATGTAAACAAAACCCGTGCGGAGAGGCCTATTTCCAGTTCAATAACCACATCACAAACCGTATGAAAGGATCTGAGCGATCCATGATCTACACAGTTTTGAAAATATACACAATGCAATTCTTAATAAATGAAGCGCATATTTACCGTGACCAAGTGTAATTTGTTGCTGGGGGATTGGCTTTGGCCTCGCAATTGAGGGTAACATCCCTTGTGTTTTCACTCCAGTTGCCATCATAACCTGTTATGGTCACTTCTGGTGGATCTAGAGAGGAAATTATTGTGTTCATGTGGTCAGTACATCCAACACAGTAGAGAATTCACATTGGTGCTTTTGTACAACAGGCCAGAGTGGCAGGAAATGGCAGGTCAGTAGCTCTGGCCCGTCCACATATTTAAAACAGTCTTTGCCATTCATGTTGAGTGAATCACATGTCTTGTGTGCAGCAATGATAACCTCAAAGGAAAACCACCGCAGTTTAACATGTCGCTTGAAAGTCGCTGCTTGCTCCGATTACCCATGATTCAGGCCATGAGGTTCATTCTGAACTGCAACATCCGGCTGCATTGATAGAGCAACTTCCACGTTGGAAAACACCCCACTCAGCCTAACCGTCCAAAGTTGAAGTGACCCCAAATTGCTGCAAACAAGTCTTTACGCCCAGAAAATGATGCAAGCTCCCTTAACTCTAACCTCCCGAAGAAAATGATCGCTCCTGAATTATTTAATATGTGCGGCTGGGGTTTACAAATGGGCGGCTGGCGAATCAACCACAACCGGTCACATTGAACCGGCCCAGCAATCCTGGAATCGAGGATATCCAGAAAATGTCAATTCAGCCAGTGAGGGAAGTTTAATACTTCTCTAGTTAGGGGAGGAGCTTGCTGTCTTGTTCCTCAACGGCAGCGCACTTTGAATTGGATTACATTATTTGTGTATTGCTGGAAAAAAGAGACATGTGGAAGATTTTTGTCTTTGCAAGAATACCAAAATAAAGGGAAAACAACGTGTGTGTGCTTGTGTGTACAGGAAGCTACATATATTAATACACAGAGCCCAATCAGAGTCCGCTTGCCAAACAACCAGCACTCTCTTCACATGCAGTATAAATTGTTGTTTTCACCTTATATCGGTATTATTGCTAGGTGTCCTGATGAGTGAAAGGTGAAAAGCTTCAACGTGCCTCTTTTTTTCTGCAATACTCAAGTTCTGTCCTCCCAAGCGACTATTGGAATTAATTTTCTTTGTATACGGAACTTACAGAGGATCGATAATTTTATCGTGTAATTATCTGTGCTGTTTGATGCTGGGTGGGAGATAATACACGTTACTGTTTGACCATCATCATAGTCATTGGGTGCCATCTTGTATAGGCTGATAACAGTTGCTGTCCCATTGTTGTTTTCAATCAGGGTTGTTGTATAGTTTCCATGGGAACCGGAAATCCACGTGATCTCGGCTGCTGGGTTCCCGTAGGCTGAAGTACAATTTGCCACTGGCACTTCTGAATCAGCAGTCCGTGCAGGAACCGGGATCGCCCTGTTATTGGGAATTGCTTGGGGAGATAAACAAGAAATTAACTCAACGTCTGTTTCAAACATGTCAGGAGCTTACAATTAATCCGGAGCAAAAAGATACAGAAACCAGATCCTGTCAATATTTACATGTCTCCATCAAATGTCCCAAATGCATCATGGATGATGTTACGGGTAAAGAGGGGACTGAGGTAAGAAAGTGAGGAGAGAGGGACAAAGGCAATGGGGGAATGGAAGGAATGAGCAGGAATATAAGAAGTAAAGCGATTGGTCTCAGTTCAGCCACGTTATTGCTCTCAGTCAGATCCAACTTGTGCTTATGCCCTACATATGGTGCCAAAGGGATGGGTCTTAGATGGGTCTGGGACTGGCGATGGGTGTTGTGGGGGCTGCTGGGTGCGGAAGGACCAAAGGAAATGGTCGGAGTACTGGGTTTTGAGAGGGTTGGGTAGTTGGGTGGAAATGCAGCAACGTGTGAGAAACTGGCTTGGCTCTGGGCACTGCCCCCATCTTTAGGCGGGGGGCGGGGGGGAGCAAGTGGGTGTCTTTGGCCCTCCCCCTCTCTGCATGAACATCACATTTCCCCACAGATGAATCTTCACGTGAACAATGCTCCATGTAGAATACACACCTAAAATCGTTAGATTCATTACTTTCTTATCTATTCCCTGAGGGAATAGATTGATCACGCAAATATACATTCCCTGATCCTCCATCTCCAGAGCCTTCAATAGAAT
>NC_054495.1:3581324-3636324 GCF_017639515.1 Carcharodon carcharias | reverse complement strand
ACCCCTCCCAACCTCAACAGCTTTCTAGAGGGTGGAGGTAGAGTGTTCTGGATTTCCAACATCCCTCTGTGTGAAGAAGCTTCCTGACATCACCCCCCTGAACAGCCTGGCTCGAGTTTTACAGTTCTGACCCCTTGTTCTGGACTCTTCCCCTGCCCCCCCCCCACCGACCAGAGGAAAGTTTTTCTCTCACTTGACCCTATTGAATCCTTTAATTAACTTAAATATCTTGATTAGATCATCGCTGAACTTGTGCAGCAAGTCAAATCAGCCCCCCGCCTTTTGCCCTCTTAATCACTCCCCCCACCTCCCCTCATCTGCTCAGTCGTGTTTTATTGCCCCCCTCGTTAGGGTTTTGGAGGTGCACCAGGGGGTGTTTGGGTGCTGGGGGTGGTGGGTAGGGGTGCGAGGTTGAGGGGGGGAGTTGGGGGGAGCCAGAGAGTTGCAGGAGTGGAATGAAATTGCCTCTTTGTATTTTGTGCCCCTTCTGCCCCCTCACTGGTGGTGGTGCAGCCTGTGAAACCTCGATCGTGTCCCCCGCCCCCCCCCCCGCCCCAGTCAACACCAGAGGCGCAGCTGGTCTTCCCGGCTGGCCGAAGGAGAGGGAGCAAGATGCTTGCCTGACGATGGTGAGCGGTAACGGGGAGAGAAAGTGAGGGCATGGAGCTCTGACCAGCGTCCGGAGCTGGGGACGGAGGAACTGTCCGGCTCTTTGTCTTCAGGCTGGGAAGGGACGACAGTGAGCTGCAGGGGCTTACAGGGCACTCGACTAAACGAGGGCTGTGTTTCCCTGACCTTTGACCTTGCCACCGTTGATCACAAGGGTTAGTGTGAGACCAAAATCCGTCAAACCCCACCCCCACCCACCCCTTGGCCCTGTTTACTTTTATTTTGTAATCAGATGGATGGTTAACCTGCCTTGCCCATCGTGTTCTTGCCTCAGTCAGAGGCCCTCTGATGTGAGGTTGAGAGATTTAAACCCCTGGGAAAGAGATGTACAGAGTGTTTGATACTGTAAGTGAAAGGACACTGCGTGTAAATCATGTTTGATAACTTAAAACACACAAAACTGTTTTTGCAAATGATGTTTTGCGTTGTACTGTGTTAATAAACAACATGGACAAGCCTCATTGTTGTCGTTCTCTGTCCTATCATTTTCTTACTCCTACTGAACAATGTGCCTGTGCTGGACTGACGCTGCAATAAAGCTTTCAGGGTTTATGTTCATTTCAAACACTTTTCAGGCTCTTCATGTTTATAACCCCCAGTATCCAGCCCTAAAACCTTCCCAGCACAGGTACAGCACGGGGTTAGATAGAGTAAAGCTCCCTCTACACTGTCCCCATCAAACACTCCCAGGACAGGTACAGCACAGGGGTAGATACAGAGTAAAGCTCCCTCTACACTGTCCCCATCAAACACTCCCAGGACAGGTACAGCACGGGGTTAGATACAGAGTAAAGCTCCCTCTACACTGTTCACATCAAACACTCCCAGGACAGGTACAGCACGGGGTTAGATACAGAGTAAAGCTCCCTCTACACTGTTCACATCAAACACTCCCAGGACAGATACAGCACGGTGCTCGATACAGAGTAAAGCTCCCTCTGCACTGTCCCCATCAAACACTCCCAGAACAGGTACAGCACGGGGTTAGATACAGAGTAAAGCTCCCTCTGCACTGTCCCCATCAAACACTCCCAGGGCAGGTACAGCACGGGGTTAGATACAGAGTAAAGCTCCCTCTGCACTGTCCCCATCAAACACTCCCAGGACAGGTACAGCACGGGGTTAGATACAGAGTAAAGCTCCCTCTACACTGTCCCCATCAAACACTCCCAGGACAGGTACAGCACGGGGTTAGATACAGAGTAAAGCTCCCTCTACACTGGCCCCATCAAACACTCCCAGGACAGGTACAGCACGGGGTTAGATACAGAGTAAAGCTCCCTCTACACTGTCCCCATCAAACACTCCCAGGACAGTTGCGAAACGAGCTATTCGGTCCTTTGAACTGCTGCACCATTCAATAATATGGCTGATCTACCTCAACTCCAGCCCTCTCCAACACACTTCAGTGATGAAAAATTACTCAATTCCAAGTCTTGAATATACTCATCCCCAGCTTTCCCGACTAGAGAATTCCAAAAATTCCACTCCTCATCACAGTCCAAACTGCTGATCCCTAATCCTGAGATTGTGAAACCCGCCTATAGTTTGAGACTCTCCAACCCAGGGGTGGGTGGGGGAACAGCCACTCGGCATTGTCCCTGTCCAACACTTGAGAATTTTATATGTTTCAATGCGATCACTTCATTCTGTTAACCTCCAGGGAATACCAGCCCATTCTGTTAACCTCCAGGGATTACCAGCCCATTTTGCTCCAGCTCTCCTTATGGGATAACCCTGTCATCACAGGAATCAGTCTTTGTTATATCCCTTGGAAGGCAAGTTGTGTCATGATCAAAGCCTGTGGTTCCTGGCGTCGACTTGCGAACCCCCTCTGCACTTCCAGAGTTGGACACCGACCAGCTCTGTGGATTGAGGTGATTGATCTGGACCCTTGATCAAGTTCCACAGAGGGAGAGAGAGAGAGAGAGAGAGGTGCAGGACCTGGACCCGGCTCTTTGCCAACAGCAGATCTTACTCTGGATTTGGATCGTTACACTGCAGTGGTCCATGGGGCAAAGGTCAGTCAACATTGGGGCATGAGGACAGGGGGTAAATTATGCCACTTTGCACTGGTCATTTTGAAGTATAGCATATGAAGCAAGGTTACCAGTGGGGTAACCCCCTGTAAACCTCTTCAAATTGGGTGCGATCTTAAATACTGCAAAGCTTTGATAAGGTTGATCAAAAGGAACTATTTCCTGGGGAGGGGGGAGGAGGGAGTCTGGAAGGAGGGTGCAAAACCTTCAAATTGGAGCCAGGCCGTTCGGTGGGGGGGGGGGGGGGGGGGGGTGGGTGATGCAGGAGGCACGTTCTTCACACAAAGGGGAGAGGAAATCTGGAACTCTCCCCGCCACAGCACCCCCCAAAAAAGAGGTGGGGGGGGGGGTCCATTGGAGCTTTCATGGTTGAGATGGGTAGATTTTTGTTGGGTAAGGTCATCGAGGGATATGGAACTGAGGTGGCAAAATAAAGTTGAAATAAAGGTCAACCATTGAATGGTGGAACAGGCTTGAGGGGCTGAATGGTCTTCCCCTGTTCCCACTACCCTGCTTATAAATACTTTTTGGAAGAGCCCTGGTCTTACTCTTTTAATGTGGGGGAGGGGGTGGTTAGGCATTTGTTATTATTTTCTTCCTCCCCACCCCAAGATCACAACCCTCTCCCCCCTCGAAACATCTGCCCTCGCCTATCCCGGTTCAACTTGACTCTCTGTGTGGACGGGGCCGATGGAGACCCAGCCGGGTGGGGAGGAGGAGGAGGGGGAGGTGGAAATCCGAAGTGACTGTGAAAGAGGAAGTGGCCACGGTTGTTGGGACAAAAACCTCAGAACATGAAGAAAACGCTCATCCAAATTCACTTCCCTCTCGAGTGGCCAGCAGCCTCATCCACAGAGACGATGCTCCTGAATGAGGCTCTGTCTGGCCTGTTAGGCCAATGGCAATCGATATTGAACCCACGACTCCCAGCGACCCCCCCGCCAGTCACCATCGCTGCCCACGTAGCAAACAGCGTCCGAATCAAATGACAAGGCGCGTTTCCCTTGCACCTCTTGCTGACACAGGACTTTCCAAAGTGTCGTCACTGTTGTAATGTAAGAATCACAGCGGCCAATTTGCGCACAGCAAGCTCCCACAGCAATGTGATAATGACCCAGATCATCTGGTTATTTAGTGATGACACGAGCGCCAGGGAAAACTGCCCCCAACTCTTCTTCCAAACAGTGGCCATGGGATGTTTACACCCACCCAAGAGGGCAGGCAGGGGCCTGGGTTTAATATCTCATCCTAAAGACAGTACCCCCAACAGTTCAGTGCTCCCTCAGTACTGACCCTCCGACAGTGCGGCACTCCCTCATTACTGACCCTCCGACAGTGCAGCACTCCTTCAGTACTGACCCTCCGACAGTGCAGCATTCCCTCAGTAGTGACCCTCCGACAGTGCAGCACTCCCTCAGTACTGACCCTCTGACAGTGCAGCACTCCCTCAGTACTGACCCTCCGACAGTGCAGCACTCCCTCAGTACTGACCCTCCGACAGTGCGGCGCTCCCTCAGCACTGACCCTCCGACAGTGCGGCGCACCCTCACCACTGACCCTCCGGCAGTGCGGCGCTCCCTCATTACTGACCCTCCGACAGTGCAGCGCTCCCTCAGTACTGACCCTCCGACAGTGCAGCACTCGCTCAGTACTGACCCTCTGACAGTGCAGCACTCCCTCAGTACTGACCCTCTCACAGTGCAGCACTCCCTCAGTACTGACCCTCTGACAGTGCAGCACTCCCTCAGTACTGACCCTCTCACAGTGCAGCACTCCCTCAGTACTGACCCTCTGACAGTGCAGCACACCCTCAGTACTGACCCTCCGACAGCGCCCCCACCCCCCATTCCTGAGAGGCATGGGGTCCAGAACTGAACAGCAGCACTTATTGCCCACTCCCAATTGCCCTTGAACTGATTGACTTGCTTGAGTCAACTGTGGGGTCTGGAGTGACATGTCAGGCAGACAAAGTAAGGTCGGCAGATATCCTTCCCTAAAGGGGCATTCGTGAACCAGATGGGTTTAATTTGTAAATGGTCATCATTAGACCTTTAATTCCAGATCTTTACTGAATTCAAATTCCACCATGGACGGGACTTGAACCCAGGTCCATGGACCTTTACCCTGGGTCTCTGGATTACCAGCCCAGTGACAATACCACTACACCACCGCCTCGCCCATTAATCCTGTTGTGTCTGGTCGGGCCTTTAGGAAACCAAAAGATAGGATCAGCCCTTCATTATTGCAGCCCAGCCCGTGAGATCCTTTACTGTGCGTGAGAGTTGATGTTGTTTTTGAAATTCAGGCTCTCCCTGAGCCTGCCCTGGCATGTCCCATCGCTGCCTTGTTGATTCTTCCCTCTGATTGTGTTCCAGCTGCCGGTCTCTTCCTCCCCACCCAGGGTCCGGCATCTGAAACAAAAACGAAAACCAGGAACGCGCGATTGCCTCGTGCCTTTCACCACCTCAGGACACCCCAACTTGCCTTCGCCGCCAGCGAGGTGACTTGGTGTGAACACCCATTGCATTGGCTGCCAATTGGCGCACAGCAAGGTCCTTAAAGGAGCTAAATGACTGGATCGTCCGTCGTCCTTTGATGTTGTTGAGGGATAAATATTGGCCCCAGGACACCAACCCCTCCCCTGCCCCCACAACCCCACCCCCGCAAACCCCAACGCCCCCCCCCACACCCCTCCCTCCCAACCGTTCTACTTGCAAACAGCGACTGTGGATCACTCACACCCACCCTAGAGGACGGGTGGGGCCTCTGTGTTAACACCTCCTTCGAAAGACTGCGCCTCCAACAGTGCAGCACCTCACTGCTGGTGCCGGGGTTTGTCGCCCTGGATTGTGCGCTCGTGTCTCAACTTCTATGGCCTCACGACTGAGAAAGAAAGAGAAAAATGTACTTATGATGGAGCCTTTCAGGGCCGCAGAAGGTCCAGCTGATTTGGGTTTGCCGACCGGCGCCACACTCGGGCCAGTGTTGTGATTTCTCCGCGAATCCCTGGGCTGGGTCTGACCAAACTCACCACGCAAAGGAGCCCTCCATTAGCCGAGGCTGTGCTCCAACCCATGCTTCCTGTTCTCAGGACCTGACCCACCGTGTCACCCAGTACAGCAACACTGAACGTCAGCTGGGGTCCTGCTCGGAGTCCACGCTTGGAGGTCTGTCTGGCCCCCCCATCCCCACCTCCCACCTCCCACCCACCCCCCACCACCACCCCCCTCCCCCCCACCCCCGGCCCTGCCTCCGAAACTCATTGCCGTCCAGTGGTCCGTCTCGATCAGAGCCCTGTGCCTCGTGATCTGCTTTACCCAGTCTCCCCCCTCCTCCGTGCCCCCCACCACCGCCCCCACAGAGTCATCACCCCCAAGCCTCAGTTAACCGAGAATGGGGGCTTGTGATAGGGACAGCCCAACACCCCAACAAAGAGGAGCAGGGAAACGAGAGATCGCAGACGAGACAAGCGAAACACTGACAGGCCCACGTAAGTCAGGCAAAGATTTTTCCCCCAAGGTAAACTGAGCTGGAGACGTGGTTAGGGACGTTGACTGCACAATATGACCATTTGGCCCATTGTAGCCCTTTCTTCATATTCCGAGCTGACCCACATTCTCACTACAAGACTCATTCTCTTCCCTCCAATTAAATATTGGGAAGATTGAGGCCTGTGCTTTGACTCTCCGGCTCAAACTGCGTTCCCTACCCACTGACTCCATCTCTCTCCCTGGCAACAGTCTGGTCCTGTTCGCAACCCTAGTGTCACATTCGACCCCGACCTCATATCATATCTGTGCCTGTTGTGACATCACTCGACATCACACCGGCCTCAGCTCATCTGCTGCTGAAGATCCCATTCATGCCTTTGTTACCCCCGGATTCAACTACTCCAGTGGGCTGGACTCAACTACTCCAGTGGGCTCCTGACTGGCCTCCCACATTCTACCCTCTCTAAACTTTAGGTCATCCAAAACTCTGTTGCCTGTCCCTTTACTCACACCAGGTCCCAATCCCTTATCATCCCCATGCTCGCTGATCTACATTGGCTCCCGGTCAAGTAACATCTCGAATTGTTTTCAAGTTTCTCCCTACCTCCTTCAGCTCCTACAAGCCTCCCTATCTCTTAACCTCCTCCAGCCCCTACAACCCTCCCTATCTCTGTAACCTCCTCCAGCACCTACAACCCTCCCTACCTCTGTAACCTCCTCCAGCCCCTACAACCCTCCCTATCTCTGTAATCTCCCCGAGCCCCTAAAACCCTCCATACCTCTGTAACCTCCCCCAGCCTCTACAACCCTCCCTATCTCTGTAACCTCCCCGAGCCCCTAAAACCCTCCATACCTCTGTAACCTCCCCCAGCACCTACAACCCTCCCTATCTCTGTAACTTCCCCCAGCCCCTACAACCCTCCCTATCTCTGTAACCTCCTCCAGCCCCTACAACCCTCCCTATCTCTGTAACCTCCTCCAGCTCCTACAACCGTCCCCACCTCTGTAAGCTCCTCCAGCCCCTACAACCTTCCCTATCTCTGTACCCTCCCCCAGCCTCCTATCCCCCTCCCTACCTCTGTAACCTCCTCCAGCCCCTACAACCCTCCTTATCCTTGTAACCTCCTCTAGCTCCTACAACCCTCCTTATCCCTGTAACCTCCTCCAGTGCCTACAACCCTCTCTATCTCTGGATATCCCCTCCAGCTCCTACAACCGTCCCCACCTCTGGAACCTCCTCCAGCCCCTACAACCCTCCCTATCTCTGTAACTTCCTCCAGCCCCTACAACCCTCCCTATGTCTGGATATCGCCTCCAGCTCCTGCAACCCACTCAGATCTCTGTGCTCCTTGATCGAGCCTCTTGAGCGTCCCCCAATTCCCATCGCTCCACAACTGGCGCCCATTCCTTCAGCTGCCTGGGTCCTAAGCCCTGGAATTCCCTCACCAACACTCTCCGCCTGTCTCTCTTCTTCTTCTCCTTTAAGAGGCTCTTTAAAACCTCCCTCATTGACCGAGTTTTTGGGTCACCTGTCCCTAATATCTCCTTATGTGGCTCGGGGTCAAACAAAATTTTTACTTAGTTCTGTTGAAGGGTCATGAGGACTCGAAACATCAACTGTGCTCTTCTCCGCCAATGCTGCCAGACCTGCTGAGTTTTTCCAGGTATTTCTGTTCATGTTTTCTAAGTTCCTCGGGATGTTTGATTACATTAAAGGTGCTATATAAATGCAAGTTGCTGTTAAATTCTATCAAACGGTCTCTCGAGAGGCCCTTTAACCTCCTGAAGGCCCCAAACTGCCTGCAAGGGTGGCATGTTGTTTGATCGTGATGGAACCTTGGGGGTTAATGCTGAGCGGGCTATATTTTTTGGCTGGTTGTGTTGTTTTGGGAGCAGGAACTGCCTTCAGTGTGCAATCGTTCTGAAGGCAATGAGTCAGGCACAGGTGACCGCAAAACAGTTTTCACAAAACACGGGAGCTGAGGATTACTTCAGGTCATTAACCGAGGACCCAGGACCACGTCAACAAATCCTCTGGGTGCCAACAGGCCCTTTGACTCACTCCACGACAAGCAAAGTTAACTCTTTAACCCTCTCTCCCTTATTACAGACACAGGGCAACTGACGGCCAGCGCAACCCTGTCAGTATAACTCCCAGCACTCCCGTGGCAGTGTAACTCCCAGCTTGCCCGTCTTGGGAGAGTTCTGAGGGTCTGATTGGCCTGATGATAAGCTGGATGATGTCAACCTGTTGCCAACAATTTCCTGCGGTTTCACAAGTTCAAACTGCTCCCTGAATAAAACCTTTAAACATTCTGTTTATGTTCTTCTGTTCACATTGTTACTGGGTAAATATCCCAAAACCTCACCAGATAAATATCCCCAAACCTCACTAGATAAATATTCCCAAACCTCACTAGATAAATATCCCCAAACCTCACTAGATAAATATTCCCAAACCTCATTAGATATATACCCCCAAATCTCACTAGCTAAATAACCCCAAATCTAACTGGGTAAATATCCACAAATCTCACTGGATAAATATCCCCAAATCTAACTGGGTAAATATCCCCAAACATCACTACATAAATACCCCCAAACCTCACGAGATAAATACCCCCAAATCTCACTAGATAAATATCCCCAAATCTCACTGGATAAATATCCCCAAACCTCACTGGATAAATATCCCCAAATCTCACTAGATAAATATCCCCAAATCTAACTGGGTAAATATCCCCAAACATCACTAGATAAGTACCCCCAAACCTCACGAGATAAATATCCCCAAATCTCACTAGATAAATATCCTCAAATCTCACTGGATAAATATCCCCAAACCTCACTAGATAAATACCCCCAAACCTCATTAGATAAATACACCCAAATCTCACTAGATAAATATCCCCAAATCTCACTGGATAAATATACCCAAACCTCACTAGATAAATACCCCCAAATCTCACTAGATAAATGCCACAAATCTCACTGGATAAATATCCCCAAATCTCACTAGATAAATACCCCCAAATCTAACTGGGTAAATATCCCCAAATCTCACTGGATAAATAACCCCAAACCTCACTGGATAAATAACCCCAAACCTCACTAGATAAATATCCCCAAACCTCATGAGATAAATACCCCCAAATCTCACTAGATAAATAGCCCCAAATCTAACTGGGTAAATATCCCCAAATCTCACTGTGTAAATACCCCCAAATCTCACTGGGTAAATATCCCCAAACCTCACTGGATAAATAACCCCAAACCTCACTAGATAAATATCCCCAAATCTCACTGGATAAATATCCCCAAACCTCACTGGATAAATATCCCCAAACCTCACAAGATAAATATCCCCAAATCTCACTAGATAAATATACCCAAACCTCACTAGATAAATATCCCCAAATCTCACGAGATAAATATCCCCAAATCTCATTGGATAAATAACCCCAAACCTCTCACCGGGTAAATACCCCCAAATCTCACTGGATAAATAACCCCAAACCTTACTAGATAAATATCCCCAAATCTCACTAGATAAATATCCCCAAACCTCATTAGATAAATATTCCCAAACCTCACTAGATAAATATGCCCAAATCTCACTAGATAAATGCCACAAATCTTACTGGATAAATGTCCCTAAATCTCACTGGATAAATAACCCCAAATCTCATTGGATAAATATCCTCAAATCTCATTGGAAAAACATCCCTGAATCTCACTCGATTAATATCCCCAAATCTCACTGGGTTATTGTTGTAATTATGCTTTTGTTAAATGTTGGACTGTACCTTTGTTCTGAAGGTATTAATGTATATAATATTTTGGAAAATATTTTTCTTTTAAAGTGGAGGTTTAGTCTGTGGGTGTGTCTTAATTGGATTAAAACCAGCTAGTCTGGGTGTTTAGATGTGTACTAGTTTTGATATGTAAGTAGGTTAGAGAGCATTTGCATTTTTTTTTCAATAGAGTGTTCAAGAAGTGGGGTGAAGACTGATGCCTTTCTAGCAGATACCAAGGCATATTACTAATAAAATTGTTACAGGAAAGGGCTTTTATTGTTAAAGAGGTTTAGTTCAGGGGTTGTTGATACAATGAGAATTAACATTCAATGGGGCTGGTAGGTATAACTTCAGTAGTTTGGGGTTTACAGACCAGAGACAATGTGAGATCAAAAGGCAGCTGCAAGCCTCCAACTTGCTCCACAGCAACTAAAGAGAAAAGAACCTCATTTTTAATTCATCAGGTGAAAATGCTTTGCTAGCATTTGGTTCAGTCTATGGGTTGCTGTTGCCTTAATGGAGATTAGTTGGGGAATTTGTTAAAAGTTATGATAGTAGTAATTTGTAGCCATGTGTATACCTGTGTAACTTAATAAAAATGTTTCCTTTAATCTAATATAAAACTTCGTGAACTGGTGGTCTGATTCCTGAATTTGGAGTCGCATCACAAACATAACACTTAAAATTACAGGTTATGACAGTTGTTTAAAGTTTCCTTCTGGGATTTTTAAATATATCTACTTTACCAACTCCATCGGTCATAGCAGCCTTTAAAAATAGTCCTGTGATGTAAGATCACATGATCTGTGTAAACCAATGTGCTAGCAGTGCAGGCAGTTTAGAGATAGAGATGGAGTTGAATATGTGCGTGTAGTTGCTGCTGGCTGTATTGTAAATAAATCTAATGTTTACACTTAGAAAGTTGTCTGCAGATAAACTCTATTACAACCAAGCGATAAGGCCACACTATAACAAACTGGCGATGAGAATAAATCAGGATAAATCAAGATAAATCGGAATTGGTATTGTACCTCGTACAGTGATTGTGAGTATCAACGTCCATTTAAAATAACAAGATATACTCACTGAAAATGCTCCAGTTTGGTAGAATCAATCTCTGAGCCAGCCTCAGACGATTGGTCTCCATATATAGAACACCTCACATTCTTCTTTCAAGCGAACAAGATAATGGGGGAAGAGAAGAGGCGAGCGATCCTCTTGAGTACTTGTGGGAGAAAAACCTACAGTTTGATTCGAAGTTTGACCACCCTCAGTGCCCCAATTCAAAGAATTTCACAGAATTGGAGGACCTTGTGAAGGGACATTTTCAACCAAAGCCCTCGGTCACGGTGCAAAGATTCCGGTTCAATTCACGAAATAGAGCCCCGGGTGAGACAATTGCTAGCTGCATGGTGAACTTGAAGCAATTAACGGAAGACTGGGAGCTCGGTGAGACCCTGAACGACATGCTCAGAGATCAATTCGTGTGTGGCGTGAAAGAGGACACTTTTCAGGGAAGATTGCTGTCTGAAGTGAATCTGGATTTCAAGAAAGCGTTGGAAATAGCGCTGGCCATGGGAAGCGCTGTAAGAGATTCACAAGCAATACAGGGGGTGCAAAATGGCGCAGTACCACAAAGCGGGTGGGAACAGTCAGACAAAAGTGACACAAAAGAGCCAGACTCGGCCGCAAAGCAGGAAACAGCCCCCACTAACTGGAAAATAAGAAGGAAATAATTTAGCAGCTAAATCGAAGAACCACTTTAATTGATGTGGAAACAGCCAGTTTTTTAGCGATTGGCAATTTAAAAAAGCAGAATGTCACTTTTGTCTCGGAGGTGGACATATAATGAGACAGTGCAAAGAGAGATTTAAACAGGCTGGCAAACAACAGAAGAAGCCCAATGAAATCTACAGTGTTGAAGAGCCTGAAACAATACATCCTGACACTTACCCATTGTTTAACATGAAAGTCGGGAAGACAGAGCCAATATTTGTTACAGTGAACGGTAAACCAGTAAAAATGGCAGCTTCCGCTACTGTAACTGGAGAACACACTTTCAGATATTTAAATAATGGTGAATGTCAATTAACTTTGGAACACACATCCTGCCAAGTTGAAAATGTACACTGGCAAAGAAAATCTAAGTAAAAACTATCAGCAGAGTAACTGTCCATTGCAGAAACCAATTGGCAAAGCTACCCATGATGGTATTGAGAGGCAGAGGACCAAGCCTTCTAGGACAAAACTGGTTCAAAAAAAATCAACCTTGATTGGCCAGTGGGATTTCAAAAAGGGAATTGGGCGAGGTCATGTCTTGAAAAAGGAACAAGGCAAGGTATGGCAGAAAGAGCACGGAGAGTTCAAGGACTGCAACAGGGTGAAAGAGGAGCGTGTAAGGACTCAACAATCTGAAGAAATGCAGTCTATCTCAAACAAAAGCATGGAAGAACAGCAGAAGAAACCCTGCTGAATGACAGAGCTCAAGAAGAAGTGAGTAACCTTCGCAAGAAAAAGGAAAACCTGTTGAAAAACCTTCACGCATGACAAGAGTCCCTCAGATCAAAGTTTGTGCCTCTGGAACAGCACGAAGAGAAACAGAAAGAATTCAGCACCTCTCTGAACAAACTGAGGAACCAGTTGGCAGAGAAGATGCAGCAATGTACAAGTTTCCAGAGGGGGAGGGGGGGGTGCGGGGCAGCCAACAAATACGAAGAAGAGACGGAAGAGTTGGAGAAGCTGCTAAACGAAACCAAAGAGGCTTTGAAAGCAAAAGTCGGAGAGCTTTCCAGGAGGCGAGCAGATGACAAAGTTTTGGGAGACTCAGCTACCGAACTGAGACAAGTTGAGATTCACCCTGAGAGAAGTCTGGCCAACATTGAAGGCAAAATGAAGATGAGACTAAACTCTGTTTAGTCAAAAGAAGGTGACAAAAAGACAATAAAATGGTGGCAGGCAGCACCCATAAACCCTCGAAGGAGGCAATATACAAATTATCCAACTGTGCCTACTTTGATGTTATTCCAGTCCCTCCCAATGATTTGCAGGATGATGATGCTGAAGGTAAATTCGAAGAGGTGCAAGTTACTTCCAAGGCCTTATCTACAAAGAATTCTAGATGCTCTGAAGGGGATTCATTGGAGACCAAGCCTGCGCACGTTCTCTTTCACTACAGGACGAGCCCCCACCAGGACAACAGGAGCAACACCCGCAGAATTGTTGATGAGACGCCGTCTTAGGGCAATACTGAGCCTAATTTTTCCAAATTTGGAGGGGAAGGCAGAGAAGAGTCAAGGAAACTAAATAGCTGTGCATGACTTGCATAGTCGTGAAAGACAATTTACTTTTCGAGAGGCAGTTATATGTAAAGAATTTCGGTGGAGGACTGAAGTGGTTGCCTGGTGAAGTAAGTTCAGATCAGACCACGGGGGAGTGGAAGACTGAATCGCTCGTAAGCAGGTGGTCCGTTTAGGGAAAAGAGAGATACCACAACAAGATATGGTTCCACCTGTAACCATTACTGAACCGGTGTTTCCTGTTGAAGGGTCTCAGCCAAGGACTGACATGTCTGATGTCGCTATCAGAGTGGAAGACACTGAACTGCAAGTGCCCGTCAAGGTCCCTGATATTCATGTGGTTCCAGAGAATGTGGTTCCTGAAAAAGAATCTGAAGCTGTGGAGATGCAACCTTCCACACGGATCAGGAAACCACCTGAAAGACTGAACTTGTAAATTTCATGACCTGTGTAAATTAGTTAATACCATGAGATAAATATACTTATAAATACAATATGTACAGCAAAGTTAAAGGGGGAGGATTGTAGCAATTATGGTTTTGTAAAACGTTGGACTGTACCTTTAAGAATAGTCCTGTGATGTAAGATCACATGATCTGTGTAAACCAATGGGTTAGCAGTGTGGGCTACCTCCACAGTTAGTGTAGAGATAGAGATGGAGTTGAATGCACACGTGTAGTTGCAGCTGGCTGTATTGTAAATAAACCTAATGTTTCACTAAGAAAGCTGTCTGCAGATCAACTCTATTACAAACAGGTGACAAGGCTACACTATAACAGTAATTATCCACAAATCTCACTGGATAAACATCCCGAAATCTCACAAGGTAATTATCCTCAAATCTCACTGGGTCAATATCCACAAATCTCACTGGGTCAATATCCACAAATCTCATTGGATAAATATCCACAATTGTCACTGGATGAATAACTCTGAACCCCACTGGATATATATCCCCAAATCTCACTTGATTAATGTCCCAATATTTCACTGGATGAATTTCCCCAAATCTCACCGAGCAAATACCCTGGTACCATATTGGTTAAATATCCCCAAATCTCACTGGATCTCACAAAGAGTAAATACCCAGATATTACACTGGGTAAATATCATTGAGTATTATACTGGGTAAAAAAGCACTGGGAAAATACCTGAGTACCATTCTGGGTAAATACCCTGATATCCTGATACCCTGGGGGCCAGTTAGCCTAACATCTGTCATAGGTAAAATGCTAAACTCTATCACAAAAGAGGTTATAGCAGGGCACTTAAAAAATCTCAATGCAATCAGGCAGAGTCAGCATGGTTTTGTGAAAGCAAGAGCATTTTTGAATAATTTATTAGAGCTCTTTGAGGAAGTAACAAGCAAGGTGGATAAAGGGAGACCTGTAGATGTGGTGTATTTGGATTTCCAAAAGGCTTTCGATAAGGTGCCACATCAAAGGTTAGGACACAAAATAAGAGCTCATGGCATAGAGGGTAACACATTAGCATGGATAGGGGATTGGTTAGTTAACAGGAAGCTGAGAGAGTAAGGATAAGTGGGTCATTTTCGGGTTGGCAAGCTGGAATTAGTGGAGTTTCACAGGGTTCAGTACTGGGGCCTCCACTATTTACAATCTATATCAATGAATTGGATGAAGGGCCAGAGCGTATAGTTGCTAACTTTGCTGATGACACAAAGATAGATGGGAAAGTAAGTGGTGAAGAGGACATGAGGAGCCTGCATAGGGATACAGATAGGTTCGGTGAATGGGCAAAAATTTGGCTGATGGGGTATAATGTAGGAAAATTCGAACTTTCCACTTTGGCAGGAAGAATATTATTTAAATAGAGAGAGGCTGCAGAACTCTGAGGTACAGAGGGATCTGGATACATAAATCACAAAAGGTTAGTATGCAGGTACTGTAAGTGATCAGGAAGGTAAATTATTGCAAGGGGAATGGAATGTAAAAGTAGGGATGCTTTACTACAGTTGTATAGGGTTTTGGTGAAACCACACCTGGAATACCCGTGTACAGTTTGGGTATGCCTACTTAAGAAAGGACATATTTGCAATAGGAATGCAGAGAAGGTTCACTTGACTGATTCCCGAGATGTGGCACCTTATCGAAAGCCTTTTGGAAATCCAAATACACCACATCTACAGGTCCCCCTTTTCTTATGAGGAAAGGTTGGACAGGCTGGGCCTGTATCCATTGGAGTTTAGAAGGATGAGAGGTGATCTTATTGTGACAGATAAGATTCTGAGGGGACTTGACAGGGTGGATGCTGAGAGCATGTTTCCCCTTGTGGGAGAGTAGAACTAGGGGGCACAGTTTAAAAGTAAGGGGTCTCCCATTTAAGACAGAGTTGTGAAGAATTTTTTTCTCTCAGAGGGTCATTAGTCTGTGGAATTCTCTTCCCCAGAGAGCAGTGTGTGTATTTTAGTGTGTCTGAGAGTGAGTGTATGACAGACTGTGAGAGTGTGTTTGCGTGTGAGACTGTATGAAAGCGTGTGTGTGTGAGTGTGTCTGAGAGTACGAATGTGTGAGAGAGACTATGAGAGTGTGTTCATGTGAACGAGAGTGTGTGTGAGTGTTAGTTTGTCCGAGAGTATGAGTGTGTGAGAGGGAATGAGTGAGAGTGTGTTAGTGTGAGACAGTGTGTGTGTTAGTCTGTATGAGTGTGAGAGTGTGTCCAAGAGTGTGAGAGAGACTGTCTAAGAGTGTGTTAGTGTGTCCAAGAGCGTGAGTGTGTGAGAGAGACTGCGTGAGAGTGTGTTTATGTGTCCGAGGGTGTGAGTGTGTGAGAGAGACTGCGTGAGAGTGTGCTTATGTGTCCGAGAGTGTGAGTGTGTGAGAGAGACTGTCTAAGAGTGTGTTAGTGTGTCCGAGAGTGTGAGTGTGTGAGAGAGACTGTCTAAGAGTGTGTTAGTGTGTCCGAGAGTGTGAGTGTGTGAGAGAGACTGCGTGAGTGTGTGTTTATGTGTCTAAGGGTGTGAGTGTGTGAGACAGACTGCGTGAGAGTATGTTTATGTGTCCGAGAGTGTGAGTGTGTGTGTGAGAGACTGTGTGAGTGTGTGTTTATGTGTCTGAGAGTGAGTGTGTGTGTGTGTGTGAGAGAGACTGCGTGAGAGTATGTTTATGTGTCTGAGAGTGTGTATGAAAGAGACTGCGTGAGAGTATGTTTATGTGTCCGAGAGTGTGTGTGTGTGTGAGTGAGACTGTGTGAATGTGTGTTTATGTGTCCGATGGCGTGAATGTGTGAGAGAGACTGCGTGAGTGTGTTTATGTGTCCGAGAGTGTGTGTGAGTGTATGAGAGAGACTGTGTGAGAGTGTGTTTATGTGTCCAAGAGTGTGCGTGTGTGAGAGAGACTGTGTGAGAGTATGTTTATGTGTCCGAGAGTGTGAGTGTGTGAGACAGACTGCGTGAGAGTGTGTTTATGTGTCCGAGAGTGTGAGTGTGTGAGACAGACTGCGTGAGAGTATGTTTATGTGTCCAAGAGTGTGAGTGTGTGAGGCAGACTGCGTGAGAGTGTGTTTATGTGTCTGAGAGTGTGTGTGTGTGTGAGAGAGACTGTGTGAGTGTGTGTTTATGTGTCTGAGAGTGTGTGTGAGTGCGTTAGGGTATGGAAAGTGTGAGCGTGAGGGGGAGAGACACTGTGAGAGTGTGTTTGGTTGTACAAGATTTTGCTTTAGTATGTTAGTGTGTCCTAGAAAGTCTGTGTGTGACTGCGAGAGTGTGTTTGTGTGTGAGAGCGTGTTGGTGTGTCCGAGAGTGTGAGTGTTTGTGAGGGACTGTGCAAGAGTGTGTGCGAGTGTGTAAGACTATGTATAAGTGCTTACCCATTAAATGAGTTGACACGGTTGCACATGAATCTATTTAGAATGGGAAACTGGCATAGAATGCTGATATCTAGTGGCCTTTAACCCACAGACCCCTCACTCTAACAGGCAGTAGAGATGGGAACTGCTATTGCTCCATCTCAGTGAGTCAGGAAACACACAGCTGAATCATTGCATCATAGTCATAAGACTGTCTGCCTTTATGTCTGGTCTCACCTTCCTCTTCCACTCCAGTCAGTGAGGCCAATATCCCCAGACAGAGCCTGGAGCCCAGGTTGCTGAAGGCATGGCAGCCAATGGTAGAGTGAAGGAAATTGGGGGTGGTGGGAGGTGGGCAAAAGGCTGGAATTAGAGGAGAGCAGATTTCCTCGCTTCCACAGCCTTGGATGGGGGAGCGAGTTCCAGACTTCCGGTTCCCCTTGCGTGGAGAAATGCTTCCCGATATCGCCCCTGAACGGCCAAGGTTGACATTTTGAATTTGTGGCCTCAGAGGGATGTTGAGTGGTCAAAGTATTAGCAAGGCCAGGAAAGCCTAAGGAGGAATTCACAAACACTGGGGTTTACTTTCCTCTGGCAGTGCACTAGTTAATTCATCCAATTAGATTCCTGTCTGTAATCTATGTGCTTCAAAGGGTCATGACCATTGATCTTTGAACCCAACCCTAGGCTTGATCTCCTGTCAATGTTTGCGTGTACAAGATTCACCATTGGATGGTGCCAGTTTTACGATGTCACTAAGACACAGCGAGTGAGGGAAATCTTCCCATCGCATTTGCAATGTCGCTAATGCACAGCAAGTGGGGGGGAGGAAAGTCCCACCACATTTACGATGTCACTAACACGCAAGTGAGGCGAAAGCTTCCCACCGTGTTTGCGACGTCGCAAAGATACAAAGAGTGAGAGAAATGTTTCCACCAGGTTTACAATGTCGCTAAGGCACAATGTGTGGGGAAAAATCTTCCCACCATGCTTAAGATGTCGCCAAGATGCAGTGAGGGAGGGAAATCTTCCTGCAGTGGGGAGTTCTCCCCAGTGTCCTGGGGGTGGGGGCTGGGGGCAGGGGGCTGTTCTCCCTGGTGTCCTGGAGTGGTGGGGGGGTGGGGATGGGGTGGGCGGCAGCAGGGGGAGTTCTCCCCATCGTGGGCTTCTCCCTGCAGAAGCTCCTCAGGGTAGTGTCCTCGACCCAACCATCTTCAGCTGCTTCATCAATGACCTTCCTTCCATCATAAGGTCAGAAGTGGGGATGTTCGCTAATGGTTGCACAATGTTCAGCACCATTCGTGTCTCCTCAGATACTGAAGCAGTCCATGTCCAAATGCAGCAAGACCTGGACAATATCCAGGCTTGGGCTGACCAGTGGCAAGTAACATTCACGCCACACAAGTGTCAGGCAATGACCATCTCCAACAAGAGAGAATCTAACCACCGTCCCTTGACATTCAAAAGCATTACCATCACTGAATCCCCCACTATTAACATCCGGGGGGGGGTTACCAATGATCAGAAACTGAACTGGACTAGACATATAAGTACTGTGGCTACAAGAGCAGGTCAGAGGCTAAGAAATGTGTGATGGGTAACACCTCCTGACTCCCCAAAGCCTGTCCACCATCTACAAGGCACAAGTCAGGAGTGTGATGGAATACTCCGCACTTGCCTGGATGAGTGCAGCTCCCATAACACTCAAGAAGCTGAACACCATCTAGGACAAAGTAGCCGCTTGATTGGCACCACATCCACAAACATTCACTCCCTCCACCACCGACGCACAGTAGCAACAGTGTGTGTACCATCTGCAAGATGCACTGCAGGAACTCACCAAGGCTCCTTCGACAACACCTTCCAAACCCACGACCACTATCACCTAGAAGGACAAGGGCAGCCAACACATGGGAAGACCACCACCTGGAAGTTCCCCTCCAAGCCACTCACCATCCTGACTTGGAAATACATCGGCCGTTCCTTCACTGTCACTGGGTGAAAATCCTGGAACTTCCTCCCTAACAGCACTGTGGGTGTACCTACACCACGGGGACTGCAGCGGCTCAAGAAGGCAGCTCACCACCACCTTCTCAATTAAATGTTGGCCTAGCGAACGGCGCCTACTCCCACGAACAAATAAAAAAAAGTGTTGTGAGATCAAAATTAACTCCCCTTAGTTCTGATGAAAAGTCATATGGACTCGAACCGTTAGCTGTGTTCCTCTCCGCAGATGCTGTCAGACCTGCTGAGTTTTTCTAGCTGTTTTTGTTTTTAGTTCCCTCAACAGGTGATCTGGGTCATTGTCGCATTGCTGTTTGGGGAATCTTGCTGGAGTGACATTTTCCACTTCAAGAGGAAGTACTTCACTGGCTGCGAAACACTAGCTGATCTCCTGAGGATGGGAGGAACGCTATAGAAATACAAGTTCTTTTGTTGGTATGACAGGGGGATGCACAATGGGGGAAAAGACATTTCATGATTGTTTTTATGCGATAACATTCTCTGGCTTTGTGAATTTTTTCTCCTGCTGCTTTTTAAAATATTCACGTGGGCATCACTGGCTAGGACAGCACTTATTGCCCATCCCTAACTGCCCCTTGTCCAGAAGGCATTTCACTATGAGAAGGTCTGGTGATTTTCTCCTTTAAAGGAGATCAGTGCACAAGGCGAGTTTTTAATAATCATCCAGATTTTTTTTTTGGTGAATCCATCAGCCATAGCGGGATTCTAAAACAAAAACAAAAATACCTGGAAAAACTCAGCAGGTCTGGCAGCATCTGTGGAAGGGAGCGCAGTTAACGTTTCGAATTCTGCATGACTTTTCAACAGATAACCCAGGTCCCCAGAGCATTATCCCAGGTCTCTAGAATGCTAGTCAGTGACAATATCACTATTCCATCACCTCCCCCTGCCTTGCAGAACAATTTTCTGTCTGACAGAATTGAATTAGCACACTAGCTGTTCAGCAGCAGAACCCGAATTGGAATCCACTCCGAAGTGACGTGGCGAAACCATTCTCTCCGATTGTAAGGGCCTTTGTAAATGTGCTCGACAATCTGAACTTAGTTCTCAGTTGACATGGGGACAGGACAAAGCTGACAGTAATTGGAACTCAGCTGGCAAACTCACTTTGGAGGCCATAGGTTGCCTGCACTGTACTAAAAGCCTTTTCTAAGTTGGGGGATGGCACTCATTGTTGATAGGTGCGTCAAGACTAAATGATAAAATTTGGAAAATTACGTGAGAAGGTGGGAGGAGAGCGTTTTGTCGGACTGTGGGGTGTGACAAGCTTTGAGGGGAAAATCTTCCTGGGCTAATCCAGGAAGGATTGATCGGGAGGAGACCATTCATTCAGGTCATTTTATTAGCTTAGATCAGCCTTATCAGTAAAGGGACCAAGGGTTATGGGGGAACGGCAGGAAAGTGCAGCTGAGGGATTATCAGATCAGCCACGATCGCATTGAATGGCGGAGCAGACTCGCTGGGCCGAATGCGTCTTATGGTCTTATTCACACACGGGACCGCAGCTCGAGGCCTCCTTGGGATTCAGCCACATTGGCAGGACGAGTGACGAATGATGAACAGAAGCTGGCGTCGTGCTCCGGGACTACACCACCTTAGACTGGCCAACGATGGGCACAGGCCTTGAATGCATTTCGAGGCTGCCCCCATCTCACTGTGAAAGAGTTAACAGGCCCTGCCGGTGGACAAAGGCCTAATCTTATATCGCCCTTAACAGACCGGGACAGGGTATGGGGTGGGGGTGGGGCAGAGTGGGGCGGGGGCAGTCTGGAGGCGGAGGTGGATGTTTGTACTGCACTCAGACTATGGACTCTGATCTCCTAGTGACCTGCTGGAAGACTGATTCACAGAAAGATTCTCAGCAACGGGGGAAGGGATTGGGATGAACACAGCCGGTCAGGCAAGGCTGAACAGGCCGGGCCTCTTTTCTCTGGAAAAGAGAGGGCTGAGAGGTGACCTGGTCGAGCTGTTTAAAATTCTGAAAGGTTTTGATCGAACGGATACAGAGTGTTTCCTCTTCTGTGTTGTGGGGGGGGCGGAGGGGAGACCAGAACTGGGGTCCATCGATATAAGATCGTCACTAATAAATCCAATGGGGAATTCAGGAGAAACTTCTTCACGCGGACAGTGAAGAGAATGTGGAACTCGCTCCCACAGGGAGTGGGTGAGGTGAATCGTATAAATGTATTGAAGGGGGAAGCTGGATAAATACACGAGGGAGAGAGCAATAGAGGGATATGGTAATGGGGTGGGATGAGGTGGAGGCTTGTCTGGAGGATAAACACAAGCACAGAGCAGATGGGCTGAATGGCCTGATACTGTGCTGTAAACATTACATACCACTCTACATAGTCAAAGCTGAAGGTAATGGGCAATGGGAGTTTAGGCCGACACTGGTGAGGGAGATGCTATTTTGATGAGTATGTATCCCTTAAAGTAGGCAATCTATGCACCCTACTAATACTCAAAACACCTCCATGGCCCCCTCCAAGTCATTCACCATCCTGACTTGAAAATATATCGGCCGTTCCTTCACTGTCGCTGGGTCAAAATCCTGGAACTCCCTCCCTAACAGCGCTGTGGGTGTACCTACACCACATGGACTGCAGCGGGTCAAGAAGGCAGCTCACCCACCGCCTTCTCAAGGAGCAATTAGGGATGGGCAATAAATGCTGGGCCCAGCCAGCGAAGCCCACACCCCATGAATAAGAGTAGAAGGCATTGGCATAAACACTGAATGGAGTTCAGTGATAAGTGAAAACAAGAAGGTGTAAATGAAAGGCTCAGCATGCATCTTCAGAGCAAACAAATACAATAACAACTTGCATTAATATAGCGCCTCTAACGTAGAGAAAACCTCCCAACACGCTTCACAAGGATAGAATATCAAACAAAATTTGTGACCCCGAGCCACATAAGGAGATATTAGGGACAGGTGACCCAAAAACTCAGTCAGAGAGAGAGAGGTTTTAAGGAGCGTCTTAAAGGAGAGAGACAGAGACAGAGAGAAAAGGGGGAAAGAGGGAGTGGGGGGAAGAGAGAGAGATAGAGAGAGAGAGAGTGTCAGAGAGGTTTAGGGAGGGAATTCCAGAGCTTATTCCAGGGCCCCCAGGCAGCTGAAGGCACGGCCGCCAATGGTGGAGCGATGGGAATCGGGGGATGGTCAAGGGGTCGGAATTGGAGGAGAGCAGAGATCTCAGAGGGTTGTAGAGGCTGGAGGAGGTTACGGAGATAGGGAGAGTTGTAGGGACTGGAGGAGGTTACAGAGATAGGGAGGGTTGTAGGGTCTGGAGGAGGTTACAGAGATAGGGAGAGTTGTAGGGACTGGAGGAGGTTACAGAGATAGGGAGGGTTGTAGGGGCTGGGAGGAGGTTACAGAGATAGGGAGGGTTGTAGGGGCTGGAGGTGGTTACAGAGATAGGGAGGGTTGTAGGGGCTGGAAGAGGTTATAGAGATAGGTAGGGTTGTAGGGTCTGGAGGAGGTTACAGAGATAGGGAGTGTTGTAGGGGCTGGAAGAGGTTACAGAGATAGGGAGCAGGTGTGGCCATGAAGGGAATTGAAAACAATAAGAACTTTAATGACATTGCTTGCGGCGATGGAGATTGGCAGGCCGCCAACAGAAAGTCCCCAGATTATCCAGGATTACAGTGCACTGCATTGGGAATATTGCCCAATTCCCCGAACTGCCTTGTGGCCCTCTGTGGGCACAGAGCTAAAAACAGAAAGTGCTGGAGAGACTCTGCTGACTGGGTAGCATTTTCCAGAAGAATCCATACTGGACTCGGAACGTTAACTCTGTTTCTGCCTCCACAGTCACTGCCAGACCTGCTGTGTTTTTCCAGCTCTTTCTGTTTCTATTTCACATTTCCAGCATCTGCAGTATTTTGCTTTTATTATAGATATAGCGCCGCTGGGAAAGGTGCAAAGAGTTTCACAAGGATGAAAGCAGAACAGAGGGGTTATACATCATACAGGTTGTGGCCCTTGACTCTGGATAGAGAAGTGGCCGATGGATGGCTATTAAGGGGATTCAATAGGCTTGACATTGTGAAGATGTTTCCACTTATTGGGAAGTCCGGGACTTGGTCAGGTAGTCACCAATAAACCCAATTGGGGGTTCAGGAGAAACCTCTTTACCCAGAGAGTGGGGAGAATGTGGAACTCGCTCCCACAGGGAGTGGTTGAGGTGAATTATTATCGATGTATTTCAGGGGGAAGCTGGATAAACACATGAGGGAGAAAAGGAATAGAAGGATAGGGTGATGGGGGTGAGATGAAGAGGGGGTGGGAGGAGGCTGATGTGGAGCAGAAACACAAGCACAGAGCAGATAGGCCGAACGGCCTGTTTCAGTATTGTAAATTCTATGTCACGCTGTTGCACAACATGGAACAGTAAAACATTATTGGACCTTACCGGGAGTGTGTGCCAATTTGGGTTTCCTTTTATCTGACTCACTCTTTGACTCAATGATACACTGAAGAGTCTTGTTGGCTAGATACTTTGGAACTAGGCAATGTTTGAGGATTAAGGTTCCTGGAAAATCCTGCCATGTGACTGGCAGAAGTCCAAAGGTTGCCTCTAGCATTCCAGTGCTCTACAATCATATCTAGGGTATCGTGGCGTAGTGGTTTTGATAATGAACCACTAACCCACGGTCCAGAATTCAAACCCATCACCCTTTCCCCTCAGCCACTGTGGCCAAGCTGTAGAAATAAAGTCAATAAGCTTGGTGAGATCATCAGTGGGCCTGCAAGTGAGGTGACTGTGAAAAATGACCTTACAAACAAATTCCTTTAACTAATGTTCCAACTCTACCTGCCCTGGCCTCCATGTGACTCCAGTCCCACATCGTCCGGCCCAGTAGGTCAGAACAGGGCAAGGCCATTTAGCCCCTCGAGCCTGCCCTCCCATTCCATCAGATCACGTCCGATCTGTTTCTTAACTCCATCTGCCTGCCTTGGTTCCATAGCCCTCAATCCCCTACCCAACAAAAACCTATCAATCTCAGTTTTGAAATTTTAAATTGACCCTCTCCCAGCCTCAACAGCTTTTGTGTGGTTGGGGGGTTGGGGGGGGGGCGGTGTGGGGAGTTCCAGATTTCCACCCCACTTTGTGTGAAGAAGTGCTTCCTGACATCTCCCAATGAATGGCCTGGCTCCAATTTTACAGTTCTGCCTCCTTGTTTTGGACTCCCCACTCTCCCCCTAATCCTGACCCACGCAATTAGTTTCTCTCTACGCGTTCGAATCCTTCAATCATCTTAAACCCCTCCATTTGATCACCCCTTAACCTTGCAAACGCCGGGAAATGATGCATCTAAGGTTGACTCTTAACGTTCCCTGAGCTATCAGACAGTGAATTGTTAAAAACACTCCGTCAAGAACATGGCAGTCTGTCACCTCCTCGAGACAACTAGAGTGGGCACAAATTGTAACCCGCCAGCGATGTGCACCCTCCAAAAAAAACCCACTGATTCCCATCACTCCACCTTTGGCGGCTGTGCCTTCAGCTGCCTGGGGCCTAAAGTCTGGCATTCCCTCCCTAAGCCTTCCACCTGTCTCTTTCTCTCTCTCTCTCTCTCTCTCCTCTTTTAAGATGCTCCTTATAACCAACCTCTGACCACGCTTTTGGTCAGCTGTCCTAATTGCTCTTTCTGTGCCTCGGTCTGAGCCGTCTGATTTACACCCTGTGAAACTTCTTGGGATGTTCTACTGAGTTAAAAGGTGCCATATAAATGAAGTTTGTGGTGTTCCAGCACTAAAAGAGGCCATTGAGCCCATCATGTCTGTGCCAGTATTACCCCCACATAAACCAATAATTTGTTTAATCCTCATCCTCTCTGCCCTTTAAGCAATTGTCCAATCTTTCTTTAAATCATAGAATGGTTACAGCACAGAAGGAGGCCATTCAGCCTGTTGTGTCCTTGCTGGCTTACTGAAGGAACAATTCACCTATTGCCACCCCCTGCCTTTTCCCTGTAGCCCTGCAAATATTTCCTTTTCAGATAGGGATCCAATTTCCTTTTGAAATCCTTAATTGAATCTGCCTCCCCCAAACTCTCAGGCAGTGCATTCCAGATCCTTGCCACTCGCTGGGTGAAAAGTTTTCTCCTTATGTCTCCATTGCTTCTTTTGCCAATTGCCTTAAATCTGTGTCCCTCAGGTTCTCGATCCTTCCATCAATGGGAACAGTTTCTGCCTATCCACCCTGTCCAGACCCCTCATGATTTTGAACCCCTCTATCCAATCACCTCTCAGACTCCCCTTCTCCAAGGAGAACGGTCCCAGCTTCTCCAATCTATCTATGTCACTGAAGTTCCTCATCCCTGGAACCATTCTTGTGAATCTTTTCCGCACTCTCTCTAATGCCTTCACATCCTTCCTAAAGTGCAGTGCCCAGAACTGGACACAATACTCCAATTGAGGCCAAACCTGCGTTTTATACACATTTAACATAACCCCCTTGTTGCTGTACTCTATGCCCCTATTGATAAAGCCCCTTTATTAACTATGCTCTGAACCTGTCTTGCCACCTTCAATGATTTATGTACATATACATCCAGGTCCCTCTGCTTCTACCAAATCTAATCACTTCACACTTCTCTGCATTAAACTTCACCTGCCACTTGTCCGCCCATTCCATCAACCCGTCTCTGCCCTTTTGAAGTGCTACACTATCCTACTCATGTTGCACAATATTTTCAATTTCGTTTCATCCACAAATTTTGAAATTGCGTCCTATACACCAAAGTCTAGGTCATTAATGAATATCAGGAAAAGCAGGGGTCCCAACACCAATCCATGGGGAAACGCCACAATAAACCTTCCTCCTGTCTGAAAAGACAACCATTCACCACTACTCTTTGCTCCCTGTCACTCAACCAATTTTGTATCCATGTTGCCAATGCCCCTTTTATCCCTTGAGTTCTAATTTTGTTGGGAGTCCACGTACATCACATCCATAGCATTGCCCTCTCTGCTAGCTCGTCAAAAAACTCAAACAAGTTAGTTAAATATGATTTGCCCTTAATAAACCTATGATTGCTTTCCTTAATTAACCTGCATTGTCCCAATTGACTGTTCATTTTAAAAAAATAATTTAAATGTATCTACAACCTCTCCTTCTGTAATACGCTGTGGGAGACAGTCTAACCACCCAATATTTGAAGATATTTTTCTAATTCCTCTTCATTTATTTTTTCGGTTCTCTTGAATGTATTTTTCACCATTTATCCTAGCAGAACCTGTCTTGATATTCAAGACATTGGCCAGGTCAACACTTTTAGTTCCAGTGAAACCACCAATTCCAAAGTGATCCTTCCTAATCACAACACCCTCATCCTGGATAACATTGGGTCAGTTAGAGAGTAATTGTTCTCTGGCAGATCAATAGATCAGTTAGAGCTTAATTGTTCTAGGACATATCAACTGGTCCATTAGAGATGAATTGTTCTGAGGCAGATCAACAAGACAGTTAGAGGTCAAATGTTCTCTGGCAGATCATATGGTCATTTAGAGGCTAACTGTTATCCAGAAAGTCAATTAGATGATAATTGTTCTCGAGCAGATCGATAGTTTAGATAAAAGATAATTGGTCTCAGGCAGACCAATGGGTCAGTTAGAGGATAATTGACCTGTTAATCTTCCTGAGAACAATTATCCTCTAAGTGACCATAATTTCACCCTGTGGCCTTAAATGAATGCACATTGTTAAACTGCACTGAAGCAGCAGAATGATACACTCGGTCTTTATTAAACAGTGCCTACATCGATAAATCTTCAGAAACAGCAACGGATGTCCAAAAGCATTTTAATAGATTGCAGGGAGTGGGATTGAGCCATACAGAACAGCAAGGTCCCACATTTGAACTACAGCCTCTGTTGAATTAACCAGTCTTGGATGTGTGTTGACCATGGTGATTGGTGTCTGATGACATGCCTGCCCCCTTGTTAGTAAGTTCTCATGTGCAGATGTTTGTTGTTTGGTTTTCATGTGAGTTCTTTTTCTCCATTAGTTGAGGGCTTAGCCTTTGGCCCAGTGGTTAGCATTCCTGACTCAGAATCAGAAAGTCTTGTGTTCAAATCCTTGCTCCAGACAGTTCACAAGCAGGGAAAGTTCTAGTTCAGAACTCTAGTTTGAGATTCAGCAGGAGCCCCTTGACCCAGTGGATATGGGCCTGAGTAACTTGATTATGTGGGTAAAAGCAAGATGCTGGAAACTGAAACAGGAAGTATTGGGCCTGCTCTGAAGAAGGGTCATATGGACTCGAAACATTAACTCTGTTTCTCTCTCCGCAGATGCTACCAGACCTGCTGATTTTTTTTTCCAGCACTTTCTATTTTTTGTCTCACTATGTGGGATGTGGGAACTCATAAACCCCTATAGGACTAACACCCTGTTTTCCCTGGCCCCTGTTGGCTGGGATAAGAGATGGTTTTTCACACAGTGCAAAGGTACAAAAACAATGCTAATCCCACCTTGCCAGACTGTTGGAAGCCTTTCTACAACTTAACGCTGATTATAAAAAGCAAAGAAACTTCTTATAAGTTCATTTCAGTCGCAAAACACATCCTAGATCTCTCTAAACATTACAACATCATCCACTCAATGAATAATAAGGTGCTTAGTAATAATCAGAGGGCTCTTTTGAAGAATAAATATCCTCTTATTACCAAAACCAATTGTTTCACAGATCAACCCAGCCTTTGAGTTACAACAAGGCAGGGGAGTCATAAATGGTGCTGGAGACTGAGGTCAAAGTGTAGATAACAGATTGGACTTTAAGATTCCAACGGAGTAGAATCATGTCCTTATCATCCATGAGAGACGCCTATATATAGCTTGCATAAAGCACTAAAGCAGTCTTCTCCAGAGCTGTGAATCTAAGGAGGTAAGTGTTCATGTGAGTCTAAGGTGAGCCAGTTAGGTGGTATTCTGGTTTGACCTTGTACCAAAGGCTTGTGTTATAGTGACTTGACAGTATTGCATTGTTCCAAAGAGCTAGTAATGTATTTGCCCTGTGCCACTCTAGTGCGGTGAAGGTTAATCAGGATGATTACAAGTGTCTTTTATACAAGGACAGGGGTTAGTCATTGAAATGGGAGCTGGGCAGTGGAAATATTGGAAGGGCAGATTGGCCTTCAAATTTGGGAAAGTCTGAGAAAGAAAGGTCTTGCATTTCTATAGTGCGTTCAAGACCACTGGGATGTCCCAAAACGCTTCTCAGCCAATGAAATGTTTTAAAGTATAGTCAATGTTGTAATGTAGGAACCAGCGTAGTTAACTTGTGCACAGCAAGATCCCAAGAACATGATTATTGCTCAGATTGTCTCTTTCTTTTTCATGATATTAATTGAGGGATAAATATTGTTCTAGAGGAAATTAGGGAGAACTAACCTTGTTCAGTATAATGGTCAGTGAGTACCACTTGCATCTCTGAGTCACAAGGTTGTGGGTTCAAATCTCACTCCAGATACCTGAGTACATAATCCAGGCTGACACTCCTGGTGACAGGCTGAGGGAGCATTTCACTGTTGAAGGGTCAGTGCTGAGGGAGTGTTGCACTGTCAGAGGATCTGTACTGAGAGAATGCTGCATTGGTGAAAATTCTGCCTTTTGTAGAAAGCACTAAACTTTGAGTCCCTGTCTGCCAACTCAAAGCGATGTTAAAAAGACCCCAAGGCCAATATTTGGAAGTAGAGCAAGGCTGGAATTCTCCCTAGTGTCCTCAGCCCAATATTTATCCCTCAACTAACAACCCATTGAATGGTCTGGGTCATTATCACATTGCTGTTTGTGGGATCTTGCTGTGCGCATATTGGCTGCTGCATTTCCTGAATGACAGCGGTGACTGCGCCTCAAATAGCTACATTGGAAGAGCTTCTGCAATATGAATAATTTAACTTTGATTCATGCTTTTCGTATCAGGTTGTCTCTTCTTTTGGATGAGATGTGAAACCGTGACTCCCATCTCCCCCTCTCAGAGGGAGCTGGAAGATCCGGCAGCCACTATTTCATAAAGAGCAGCGGCGGGTGGGTGGGGAGGGGAGGGAGAATGTTCTCCCCGGTGTCCTGCGACCAATGTTTATCCCTCACTTAAGGCCGAGAACAGGTGATCTGGTCATGTACCTGACTGAAGCTTGTGGGAGCTTGCTGTGCACAATTTGGCTGTCGCATTTCCCACGTGAATCTAGAATTTATTGGTTTGTAGAGTTCCGTTGAAATGCCTTGTGATGGGGCCGGTGTTATATCGATGCCAGTTTGTCCTCTCTCTCTCGCTCTCAACCAAATCCATTTGAAACTGTGGCAGTGTTTTCCTATAAGAGTCATTACCATACCAAGTGGCTTTGAACTGTGATCAGGTGTTGAAGACCCCAGCTTCAGATATCAAGGTGAAAATATTAACTTCTCTTTACATTTTTGGATCTTTTCTAGTTTTTCAATTGACCTCACAAGGCCCAACACCATGAAGTTCATCAGCATTGTCCTGGCATTGACAGTTCTCACTGGTGAGTATGATTGGGCCTCTCTTCAGGGTAGGGGGTGATAGCACAGTGCTAACGTTACTGGGCTAAGAAGCTTGATTAATTCTCTTGAAGCCTGAGTTCAAATCTTGTCAAGGTGGCCGGGTGCTTTTAATTCAAAGGTACGTCAGGAATTAAAAAGCTAATCTCATTAATAATGGTCTTGATTGTTGTATAAACCTGCCTGGTCCACTAATGCCCTTCAGGGGGAAAGAAACCTGCCATTCTTACCTGGTCTGGCCTACATGTGACTCGAGGCCCACAGTGATGCGGTTGATGCCCTCTGAAATGGCCGTCAAGACACTTGGTTGTGCCAAACTGCTACAGGAGAAGAGCACTTTTGGGTGCACCTACACCACAAGGGGTGAAGCAGTTCACCATCTTGCATGTAACTAGGGATGGGGGATAAGTACTGGCCTTGCCAGTAAGGCCCACACCCTGAAAACGAATAAATAAAGCTACTCCATTCATCGGCCGCTCCTTGAACTTTGAACTTGCATGAGTCGGTCATGTAGAAATGGCCACCGCATTGGCACCAGGTGGTGGTGGTGGGTCCACGTTAAGTATTAACCCTTCAAACCCCAGTATCGTTCTGGTGAAATACTGCTGCCCCCAGCTCAGAGGCCTACCGGGGTTGGAAGGCTTTAGGCTCATGCTCGGTGACTTCAGCGCATCATCCCAGGCTGACACACTCGGTGCCAGTACCGAGGGAGTGTTACACTGTCAGCGGTGCCGACTCTTGGCTGAGGGGTTGAGCACCCTCCGACAGATACAGACGATTACGCAGCTGTTATTTGGAAGAAGAGCAGGGTGGGAGTTCCCTCTCCAGTGTCCCCACGAGCAACACCATCAAAAAGAAAGAGATGCCCTGGGTCATTGTCACATGGCAGCTTAATTGCTGCTGCAGGTTCCTACATTAGGTGGTGGTGTAGTGGTATTGTCACTGGACTAGTAATCCAGAGATCCAGGGTAAATCTCTAGGGCACCTGCGTTCAAATCCCACGACGGAAGGTGGTGGAATTTGAATTCAATAAAAATCTGGAATTAAAAGTCTGATGATGACCACAAAACGATTGTCGTAAAAACCCATCTGGGTCACTAATGCCCCTTTAGGGAGGGAAATCTGCTGTCCTTACCTGGTCTGGCCTACATGTGGCTCCAGACCCACAGCAATGTGATTGACTCTTAAATGCCCTCTGAACAAGGGCAATAAATACTGGCCTAGCCAGTGACGCCCACACCCCTTGAATGAATAACAAACAAACCAGTGGCTACAGATGTACTTTACGCCTGTGAAATGCTTTGGGGTGTCCTGAGGTTGCAAAAGATGCTATAAAAATGCAGGACCTTCTTCAGTGTCAGTCACATTGAACAGGACTTAATAAGGAAATGTAAACAATCTGATAGCAGCCTGGCTCGCTCATTAACTGCTGAATCAACGTTACTCTCTCAACCCTAAGTAACGGTAAATCAGACAAAACTAGATCAAACTGACTCTGTTTATCTAAGTCAGCGTAATCTATCCGTTCTCTCATGTGACTTTCTCAAGTCTAGGCTGACTGTCAGTGTCCTGACCAACATTTTTTCCAGTCTGAATAACTACCACAAACAGATTAGCTGGTGATAGGTTTCCTTGCTGTTTGTGGGATCCTCCTGTGCACAAGATGGCTGCCTATCCAGCTAATCGTCACAGCATGTAAAAATAATCCCTTGTGTGCCAAGTGCATTCTGGTGCCGCATAAATATAAGATCCTGGAATGTATTTAATTTTGTAGTTTATTAGATTATTATCTATCCAGCCCTTCCGAGATCTTGGCATCCACCAACTCTGACCCCTCACTTGAACCCCATTTCCATCGCTCCGCCATTGGCGGCCATGCCTTCAGCTGCCTGGGCCCTGAGCTCTGGAATTCCCTCCCTAATCCTCTTTCTCTCTCCTCCATTAAGACACTCCTTAAAAATCCCTCTTTGATTGAGATTTTGGACCCCTGGCTCTAATATCTCCCTACATGGCTTGGGGTCAAATTGTGTTTAATAATCACTCGTGTGAGGCCTCGGGGTGTTTTACTATATTAAAGTTGCTACATAAATGCAAATTGCTTGATGTCCCTCTCATTGCTAGTTCTGCCTCTGTCTCTTTCTGAATGATGGTGACCCTGTGATCTGACCGAATAACCTTTCCTTCCCTCCCAGGGTCTCAGGCCTTCACGTTTCCATGGCAACATGAGCACCGCACGAGGTTTGAGGAAGCCAAAGCTGCATTTTGGGACTATGTCAGCCAAGCAACCGATATCGCTCAGGAGAACATTGAGGCCATCAAGCATTCAGATATGGGAGCGGAAATCAAGTACGTCCAGGTTCCTGTCACATACTGAGGAGTGGGAATACTAAAACAGCAGAGTCATTCAGCCCATCCCTCCAGACCCATAATGCTCCCAATAAAGGCTATGCCCTAACCCCCTAACTCTCCCATCGAAGACCATCCCTCTAATCCCCTAACTCTTCAATCAAAGACCATCCCTCTAATCCCCTAACTCTCCCATTGAAGACCATCCCTCTAATCTTCTAACTCTCCCATCAAAGACCATCCCTCTAATCCCCTAACTCTTCCATCAAAGACCATCCCTCTAATCCCCTAACTCTCCCATCCAAGACCATCCAAGACCATCCCTCTAATCCCCTAACTCTTCAATCAAAGACCATCCCTCTAATCCCCTAACTCTTCCATCAAAGACCATCCCTCTAATCCCCTAACTCTCCCATCCAAGACCATCCCTCTAATCCCCTAACTCACCCATCAAAGACCATCCCTCTAATCCCCCAACTCTTCCATCAAAGACCATCCCTCTAATCCCCTAACTCTCCCATCCCAGACCATCCCTCTAATCCCCTAACTCTTCCATCAAAGACCATCCCTCTAATCCCTAACTCTCCCATCCAAGACAATCCCTCTAATCCCCTAACTCTCCCATCCAAGACCACCCCTCTAAACCCCTAACTCTCCCATCAAAGACCATCCCTCTAATCCCCTAACACTCCCATCCAAGACCATTTCTCTAATCCCCTAATTCTCCCATCGAAGACCATCCCTCTAATCCTCTAACTCTTGCATCAAAGACCATCCCTCAAATCCCCTAACTCTCCTATCGAAGACCATCCCTCTAAACCTCTAACTCTCCCATCCAAGACCATCCCTCTAATCCTCTAACTCTACCATCAAAGACCATCCCTCTAATCCCCTAACTCTCCTATCAAAGACCATCCCTCTAATCCCCTAACTCTCCCATCAAAGACCATCACCCTAATCCCCTAACTCTCCCATCCAAGACCATCCCTCTAAACCCCTAACTCTCCCATCCAAGACCATCTCTCTAATCCCCTAACTCTCCCGTCCCAGACCATCCCTCTAATCCCCTAACTCTTCCATCAAAGACCATCCCTCTAATCCCTAACTCTCCCATTGAAGACCATCCCTCTAATCCCCTAACTCTCCCATCCAAGACCACCCCTCTAAACCCCTAACTCTTCCATCAAAGACCATCCCTCTAATCCCTAACTCTCCCATCCAAGACAATCCCTCTAATCCCCTAACTCTCCCATCCAAGACCACCCCTCTAAACCCCTAACTCTCCCATCAAAGACCATCCCTCTAATCCCCTAACACTCCCATCCAAGACCATTTCTCTAATCCCCTAATTCTCCCATCCAAGACCATTTCTCTAATCCCCTAATTCTCCCATCGAAGACCATCCCTCTAATCCTCTAACTCTTGCATCAAAGACCATCCCTCAAATCCCCTAACTCTCCTATCGAAGACCATCCCTCTAAACCTCTAACTCTCCCATCGAAGACCATCCCTCTAATCCTCTAACTCTCCCATCCAAGACCATCCCTCTAAACCCCTAACTCTCCCATCCAAGACCATCTCTCTAATCCCCTAACTCTCCAATCAAAGACCATCCCTCTAATCCCCTAACTCTCCCATCAAAGACCATCCCTCTAATCCCCTAACTCTCCCATTGAAGACCATCCCTCTAATCCCCTAACTCTCCCATCCAAGACCATCTCTCTAATTCCCTAACTCTCCCATCAAAGACCATCCCTCTAATCCCCTAACTCTCCCATCAAAAACTATCCCTCTAATCCCCTAACTCTGCCATCCAAGACCATCCCTCTAATCCTCTAACTCTTCCATCAAAAACCATTTCCCTGGCCCCCTAAGAATCCCATATAACCCCAACCCTCCAAAATCAGTAATGTGGGAGTGTTGCACTGTCAATGGTGCCATCTTTTGGATGGACCTTTCTATTTGTTTTAAGCTATGCTGAAATGGGTCTCCTTGCTGACTGATTCATTGAGAGGTGAATTAATGAATGAATTAATGTAGTATTTGATTTACTTGATGAATTAATGAATTAATAAATCGAGGAGTTAATTGTTTCTGACCACCTCTCTTTATCAAGTGAAAAGATCAGACAGAGCATGGACAACGCCAATCTCTACGCACTCGAGTTCAGCAAGGTGATGAACCCTCTTGCCCAGGACCTGGTGGACAACCTGAACACCAATGCCGAGATGATGCGTCAGCAAATTGTGCAGAACCTGCAGGAAGTGAACCAGAAGTTGTCCCCCTACACCGAGCAGCTGAACGAGAAGCTCAACGTGGGCCTGGAGAACCTGCGGGAGACCCTGAGGGAGCAGGTCGACCTGAACCCCGAGACCATCCGCAGGGACCTCTCAGCCGGAGTGGAGGAGCTCCAGGAGATGATCCAGCTCAGCATGGAGACCTTCCGGGAGAAGACGGCGCCTTACTCCGAGGAGATCCAAGTGAAAGTGAGCCAGGGCATCGAGCAGTTCCAAAAGGGCCTCATCCCCTTCGTGTCAGAGCTCCAGGTCAAGATCGTGCAGAAGGCCCAAGAGCTGCAGAAGAACCTCGTCCCCTACGCTGAGGACTTGAGCGGCAAGCTGAGAAGCTATGACCAGCAAATGCGGGAAAAGCTGAATTCCGTGTGGGAAGCCACAGAACAGGCCGTCTAACTCTCCCTCTCCAATGAATTAATGTTCCAGAGATTGCCTTTCTCTCTCTTCTCTGAACCAACTGAAAATTCCCAATCTTCTAAACTGTAAATTCTCCTCAAACTCTGCAAATGGTTAAGTGTACCAATTTGGAATAAATTGTGTATTGGAACCTCATAAACATGGGTCACCTCTTTCCTTTTTTATCTCCCTGTCTTTTCCAAGTTCTAAGGTAATCAGTTCCCCCAGCGACTCTCGGTGCTTGGGGACTATGTCGCTCTTAACCTGTGACCCCTCGAGTGTGCTGTCTTAGCCGGGATGGAGTTACGAGTGGGCAATGGCAGACCCCACCCCCCTCCCCCGACCGGTCTCCCCCGCCCATCCCACACATGCAGGATGCGCCATAATATGTAGGGGGTTTCGAGAGGACATTGTTTCTATTCAGATAATCATCTGACGTGCAAGGGTAAGGGCAAGGCAGTGACACCAGGTCATAACGCTCATCTGGCGAGCTGGTGCAGGCACGATGGGCTGAATGGCCTCCTTCCGTGCTGTTAAAACACTGTGATTCTGTAACCATGGGCGACGTCTACCCCATCCATTTGGGTACATCTGTCGCCATTGGCTGCTTCCTGTGCGGCATCCTGGGAGGGGAAGGACCCATGCTGGGGCATCCCCAGCAGTTGCCCGAATGCTCTCATTTGTCGATATCCTGTAGATAGGCGGATGATTGGCAAAAGCATCAAGACAATGCAAATAAAATGAATAATCAAAATTTATAACAGTTACAGACAACCACTAAAATAAAAACAAAGTATAAAATAATAAAAGGATTGCACAATTAAGAACATTTCTGTCTACAAATAATTACAGTAAGTCGCAAAATGTAAGTCTCAGCTTGCGGAATAAAAATGAAAAGTCTAATGCTCTCCGCATTTTGTATTAAAGTTCATAGATCATACGAACAAGGAGCAGGAGTAGGCCATTCGGCCCCTCTCGGGCCTGCTCTGCCATTTAATAAGGTCATGGCTGATCTGATCATAGCCTCAAATCTGCACCCCGCCTACCCCCCCACCGATAACCTTTCACCCCCTTGCTTACCAAGAATCTACACACCTCAGCCTTAAAAATAATCAAAGACTGCTCCAACACCTTTTCAGGAAGAGAGTTCCAAAGGCTCACGCCCCATTTACAGACCATTTATGGGGTTTTATAACATAGGCAGGTTGGGCTGTCTCATAGTCTATTCGCTCTGTATCTTATTTATGAGTTGGTGTCTGCTGCCCCTAATTCCATTGCACATTCACTTTCGTGGAGTTAGGACGAGAGGTCGTGGCAATGGGAAGTGGGCTTCTAGAGCTTTCTGGTGAAGATGGGTTGGTGGAGTGGGCGGTAAAGTGGCAGATGGATTTTAACATCGAGAAGTGTGAGGTCATACATTTAGGGAGGTCAAACAGTTACAGGGATTACACGATAAATGGGAATATGCTAAGAGGGGTAGATGAAGTGAGAGATCTTGACGTACAAGTACACAGGTCCCTGAAGGCAGCAGGTCAAGTAGACAAGATTGTAAAGAAGGCATATGGAATGCTCTCCTTCATTGGCAGAGGTATAGAATATAAAAGTAAGGATATAATGTTGGAATTGTATAAAACACTGGTGAGGCCACAACTGGAGTATCGTGTGCAGTTCTGGTCACCACATTACAGGAAGGACGTAATAGTTCTGGAGAGAGTGCAGAGGAGGTTTACAAGAATGTTGCCAGGGTTAGAAAAGTGTAGCTACGAGGAGAGATTGGATAGGTTGGGGTTATTTTCCTTAGAACAAAGAAGGCTGAGAGGTGACTTGATCGAGATGTACAAAATGATGAGGGGAATAGATAGAGTGGACAGGATAAAATTGTTTCCCTTGGTGGAGGATTCTAGAACCAGGGGACATAGATTCAAGATAAGTGGCAGAAGATGTAGGGGGGACATGAGGAAGAACGTTTTTACGCAGAGGGTAGCGGATGTCTGGAATATGCTGCCCAAGTTGGTGGTCGAGGCAGAAACTCTAAACTCTTTTAAGAAGTACCTGGATCTGCACCTTAAGTGCTGTAAGCTGCAGGGCTATGGGCCGGGTGCTGGAAGGTGGGATTAGAAAGGGTGCCTGGGTGTCCTTAGGCTGGCATGGACAAGATGGGCTGAATAGCCTCCTTCTGTGCTGTAACTTTTCTACAGTTCTATGGTTCTAAGTGTCGACAGACAGTACTCAGCCTTTCGATACGGAGCACCTGCTGTTTGTGTCAGGGTAAACTTTGCCCCGCATTACCCCAGGATCAGCTTCCACGCACGTTTCTCCACGCTTTCCAGCTCGTTCACCTGCTCTTTGTCAAGTCGATCGTCCCAAACCAGCGCTGCGCATTCAACGATGGCTCTTGCTCAACGCGGCGAATAAGGCCCGCTTCAGAGGCCCTTGTGATTCTGGAGAAGGCGTCAAGTCTTCCATCTTCCCTCTTGAGCACTTCACACGCTTAACAATCACCCTTTTGAGATGGCGGGAGCACAGCCTGACTGGCTGGTGTGACGCTGGGATTGCTAATGTGGGCAGAGCGTGTGCAGGCGAAACCCTCGTCGCTCGCTCTGCAAGCGTGAAGCCTCAAGGTGGGCCCAGCAGTGTCCGACATTTAAAGGGCCAGGCACACAAGTGTCAGGCAAGGTAACCCTATGAGGGTGTCTTTTCCAGTTGAAAAGGGTCCGGAAGTGCCTGGGAATTTTTTTTGGAAGCGTCGTGATGAGTTCCTGGTTTTGTACCCCCATGGGAATGGCAGAGGGAGCATGTGACCTGTCCATGCAATGGCTGCAGAGGACATGAGGGCAGCGGTGGGTTGGCAGTACAACAACAATATTTGCATAGCACCTTTATCAGAATAAAACATGACATGGCACTTTATTGGAGTGATGATAAGCCAAAGTATGGCCCTGAGACACGTAAGGAAGTATTAGGGACAGGCAACCAAAAGCTTAGTCAATGAAGTCGGTTTTAAGAAGCATCTTAAAGAAGGAAGCGAGGCGGAGAGGATTAGGGAGAGAATTCCAGAGCTTACAGCCCCCAGGCAGCTGAAGGCACGGCCGCCAATGGTGGAGCGATGGGAATCGGGGGATGTTCAAGAGGCCGGAATTGGAGGAGGTTACAGAAATAGGGAGTGTTGTAGGAGCGAGAAGAGGTTACACAGATAGGGAGGGTGAGGCCATGGAGGGATTTGAAAACAAGGATAAGTTTAACATCAAGATGTTGCTTGACTGGGAGTCAGTATAGGTCAGCGAGCAGAGGGGGAGTGATGGGGAAGAGGGACTCGGTGTGAGTTAGGACATGGGGGCAGCAGAGTTTTGGATGAGCTGGATTTTACAGAGGGTAGAGTGTGGGAGACAAGTCAGGAATGGGTTGGGATAATCAAGTCCTGAGGTAACGAAGGCATGTACGAGGGTTTCAGCAGTAGATGAGCTGAGACGGGTTGAAGACGGGCGATGTTCTGGAGATGGAAACAGACGGTCTTAACAATGGAGTGAACGTAAGGCCAGAAACTCACGTCAGGGTCAAATGTGTCGCCAAGTTGTGAACAGACTGGGTTAAACTCCGGTAGTTGCCAGGGAGAGGGATGGAGCCAGTAGCTAGGGGGCAAAGATTGGAGCGTGGACCCAAAATAGCAGCTTCGGCCTTCCCAATATTTAATTGCTGGGTGCAGGATATGGAACGGAGGCAGTGGAGAGGGCCAGATCGGCGCCAGGCCCTGTGCAAAGTGGGCGCTGCATGCCTCCAATCTCAGTGACATTGGCAGGAAGCTGTGTGTGTAACCAGCCTCTCGGTGTGCTTTCCATTTCAGCTTTCCTTGCAAGCCGTCCCCAGCAGGGTCTCCCCCTGAGTCCCTTGCAGCAGAAATTGCCAGAGGCCTCGGTTCCCTAGTAGGAGACATCCTTTCGGCCTGGGCTGGCTGCAATGTACTTGTATCCAAGTGGCTCCTCACGTGCTGATCTCAAACTGGTTTCCACAGGATGGGCAAGGCCAGTATCGGACTGCTGGCTGTGAGTGTCAGATTAAATTACAGGCCCTCTGTCAGAGGCTGTGAGTGTCAGATTAAATTACAGGCCCTCTGTCAGAGGCTGTGAGTGTCAGATGAAGTGACAGGCCCTCTGTCAGAGGCTGTGAGTGTCAGATTAAATTACAGGCCCTCTGTCAGAGGCTGTGAGTGTCAGATTAAATTACAGGCCCTCTGTCAGAGGCTGTGAGTGTCAGATTAAATTACAGGCCCTCTGTCAGAGCCTGTGAGTGTCAGATTAAATTACAGGCCCTCTGTCAGAGGCTGTGAGTGTCAGATTAAATTACAGGCCCTCTGTCAGAGGCTGTGAGTGTCAGATTAAATTACAGGCCCTCTGTCAGAGGCTGTGAGTGTCAGATTAAATTACAGGCCCTCTGTCAGAGGCTGTGAGTGTCAGATTAAATTACAGGCCCTCTGTCAGAGGCTGTGAGTGTCAGATTAAATTACAGGCCCTCTGTCAGAGGCTGTGAGTGTCAGATTAAATTACAGGCCCTCTGTCAGAGGCTGTGAGTGACAGATAAAATTACAGGCCTCTGTCAGAGGCTGTGAGTGTCAGATAAATTACAGGCCCTCTGTCAGAGGCTGTGAGTGTCAGAATTAAAAATTACAGGCCCTCTGTCAGAGGCTGTGAGTGTCAGATTAAATTACAGGCCCTCTGTCAGAGGCTGTGAGTGTCAGATTAAATTACAGGCCCTCTGTCAGAGGCTGTGAGTGTCAGATTAAATTACAGGCCCTCTGTCAGAGGCTGTGAGTGTCAGATTAAATTACAGGCCCTCTGTCAGAGGCTGTGAGTGTCAGATTAATTACAGGCCCTCTGTCAGAGGCTGTGAGTGTCAGATTAAATTACAGGCCCTCTGTCAGAGGCTGTGAGTGTCAGATGAAGTGACAGGCCCTCTGTCAGAGGCTGTGAGTGTCAGATTAAATTACAGGCCCTCTGTCAGAGGCTGTGAGTGTCAGATTAAATTACAGGCCCTCTGTCAGAGGCTGTGAGTGTCAGATTAAATTACAGGCCCTCTGTCAGAGGCTGTGAGTGTCAGATTAAGTTACAGGCCCTCTGTCAGAGGCTGTGAGTGTCAGATTAAGTGACAGGCCCTCTGTCAGAGGCTGTGAGTGTCAGATGAAAGTGACAGGCCCTCTGTCAGAGGCTGTGAGTGTCAGATTAAATTACAGGCCCTCTGTCAGAGGCTGTGAGTGTCAGATTAAATTACAGGCCCTCTGTCAGAGGCTGTGAGTGTCAGATTAATTACAGGCCCTCTGTCAGAGGCTGTGAGTGTCAGATGAAGTGACAGGCCCTCTGTCAGAGGCTGTGAGTGTCAGATTAAATTACAGGCCCTCTGTCAGAGGCTGTGAGTGTCAGATTAAATTACAGGCCCTCTGTCAGAGGCTGTGAGTGTCAGATTAAATTACAGGCCCTCTGTCAGAGGCTGTGAGTGTCAGATTAAATTACAGGCCCTCTGTCAGAGGCTGTGAGTGTCAGATTAAATTACAGGCCCTCTGTCAGAGGCTGTGAGTGTCAGATTAAATTACAGGCCCTCTGTCAGAGGCTGTGAGTGTCAGATTAAATTACAGGCCCTCTGTCAGAGGCTGTGAGTGTCAGATTAAATTACAGGCCCTCTGTCAGAGGCTGTGAGTGTCAGATTAAATTACAGGCCCTCTGTCAGAGGCTGTGAGTGTCAGATTAAATTACAGGCCCTCTGTCAGAGGCTGTGAGTGTCAGATTAAATTACAGGCCCTCTGTCAGAGGCTGTGAGTGTCAGATTAAATTACAGGCCCTCTGTCAGAGGCTGTGAGTGTCAGATTAAATTACAGGCCCTCTGTCAGAGGCTGTGAGTGTCAGATTAAATTACAGGCCCTCTGTCAGAGGCTGTGAGTGTCAGATTAAATTACAGGCCCTCTGTCAGAGGCTGTGAGTGTCAGATTAAATTACAGGCCCTCTGTCAGAGGCTGTGAGTGTCAGATTAAATTACAGGCCCTCTGTCAGAGGCTGTGAGTGTCAGATTAATTACAGGCCCTCTGTCAGAGGCTGTGAGTGTCAGATTAATTACAGGCCCTCTGTCAGAGGCTGTGAGTGTCAGATTAAATTACAGGCCCTCTGTCAGAGGCTGTGAGTGTCAGATTAAATTACAGGCCCTCTGTCAGAGGCTGTGAGTGTCAGATTAATTACAGGCCCTCTGTCAGAGGCTGTGAGTGTCAGATTAAATTACAGGCCCTCTGTCAGAGGCCTGTGAGTGTCAGATTAAATTACAGGCCCTCTGTCAGAGGCTGTGAGTGTCAGATTAAATTACAGGCCCCTCTGTCAGAGGCTGTGAGTGTCAGATTAAATTACAGGCCCTCTGTCAGAGGCTGTGAGTGTCAGATTAAATTACAGGCCCTCTGTCAGAGGCTGTGAGTGTCAGATTAAATTACAGGCCCTCTGTCAGAGGCTGTGAGTGTCAGATTAAATTACAGGCCCTCTGTCAGAGGCTGTGAGTGTCAGATTAAATTACAGGCCCTCTGTCAGAGGCTGTGAGTGTCAGATTAAATTACAGGCCCTCTGTCAGAGGCTGTGAGTGTCAGATTAAATTACAGGCCCTCTGTCAGAGGCCTGTGAGTGTCAGATTAAATTACAGGCCCTCTGTCAGAGGCTGTGAGTGTCAGATTAAATTACAGGCCCTCTGTCAGAGGCTGTGAGTGTCAGATTAAATTACAGGCCCTCTGTCAGAGGCTGTGAGTGTCAGATTAAATTACAGGCCCTCTGTCAGAGGCTGTGAGTGTCAGATTAAATTACAGGCCCTCTGTCAGAGGCTGTGAGTGTCAGATGAAGTGACAGGCCCTCTGTCAGAGGCTGTGAGTGTCAGATTAAATTACAGGCCCTCTGTCAGAGGCTGTGAGTGTCAGATTAAATTACAGGCCCTCTGTCAGAGGCTGTGAGTGTCAGATGAAGTGACAGGCCCTCTGTCAGAGGCTGTGAGTGTCAGATTAAATTACAGGCCCTCTGTCAGAGGCCTGTGAGTGTCAGATTAAATTACAGGCCCTCTGTCAGAGGCTGTGAGTGTCAGATTAAATTACAGGCCCTCTGTCAGAGGCTGTGAGTGTCAGATTAATTACAGGCCCTCTGTCAGAGGCTGTGAGTGTCAGATTAAATTACAGGCCCTCTGTCAGAGGCTGTGAGTGTCAGATTAAATTACAGGCCCTCTGTCAGAGGCTGTGAGTGTCAGATTAAATTACAGGCCCTCTGTCAGAGGCTGTGAGTGTCAGATTAAATTACAGGCCCTCTGTCAGAGGCTGTGAGTGTCAGATTAAATTACAGGCCCTCTGTCAGAGGCTGTGAGTGTCAGATTAAATTACAGGCCCTCTGTCAGAGGCTGTGAGTGTCAGATTAAATTACAGGCCCTCTGTCAGAGGCTGTGAGTGTCAGATTAAATTACAGGCCCTCTGTCAGAGGCTGTGAGTGTCAGATTAAATTACAGGCCCTCTGTCAGAGGCTGTGAGTGTCAGATTAAATTACAGGCCCTCTGTCAGAGGCTGTGAGTGTCAGATTAAATTACAGGCCCTCTGTCAGAGGCTGTGAGTGTCAGATTAATTACAGGCCCTCTGTCAGAGGCTGTGAGTGTCAGATTAATTACAGGCCCTCTGTCAGAGGCTGTGAGTGTCAGATTAAGTGACAGGCCCTCTGTCAGAGGCTGTGAGTGTCAGATTAAATTACAGGCCCTCTGTCAGAGGCTGTGAGTGTCAGATTAAATTACAGGCCCTCTGTCAGAGGCTGTGAGTGTCAGATTAATTACAGGCCCTCTGTCAGAGGCTGTGAGTGTCAGATGAAGTGACAGGCCCTCTGTCAGAGGCTGTGAGTGTCAGATTAAATTACAGGCCCTCTGTCAGAGGCTGTGAGTGTCAGATTAAATTACAGGCCCTCTGTCAGAGGCTGTGAGTGTCAGATTAAAGTACAGGCCCTCTGTCAGAGGCTGTGAGTGTCAGATTAATTACAGGCCCTCTGTCAGAGGCTGTGAGTGTCAGATTAAATTACAGGCCCTCTGTCAGAGGCTGTGAGTGTCAGATTAAATTACAGGCACTCTGTCAGAGGCTGTGAGTGTCAGATTAAATTACAGGCACTCTGTCAGAGGCTGTGAGTGTCAGATTAAATTACAGGCCCTCTGTCAGAGGCTGTGAGTGTCAGATTAATTACAGGCCCTCTGTCAGAGGCTGTGAGTGTCAGATTAAATTACAGGCCCTCTGTCAGAGGCTGTGAGTGTCAGATTAAATTACAGGCCCTCTGTCAGAGGCTGTGAGTGTCAGATTAAATTACAGGCCCTCTGTCAGAGGCTGTGAGTGTCAGATTAAATTACAGGCCCTCTGTCAGAGGCTGTGAGTGTCAGATTAAATTACAGGCCCTCTGTCAGAGGCTGTGAGTGTCAGATGAAGTGACAGGCCCTCTGTCAGAGGCTGTGAGTGTCAGATGAAGTGACAGGCCCTCTGTCAGAGGCTGTGAGTGTCAGATTAAATTACAGGCCCTCTGTCAGAGGCTGTGAGTGTCAGATTAAATTACAGGCCCTCTGTCAGAGGCTGTGAGTGTCAGATTAAATTACAGGCCCTCTGTCAGAGGCTGTGAGTGTCAGATTAAATTACAGGCCCTCTGTCAGAGGCTGTGAGTGTCAGATTAAATTACAGGCCCTCTGTCAGAGGCTGTGAGTGTCAGATTAAATTACAGGCCCTCTGTCAGAGGCTGTGAGTGTCAGATTAAATTACAGGCCCTCTGTCAGAGGCTGTGAGTGTCAGATTAAATTACAGGCCCTCTGACAGAGGCTGTGAGTGTCAGATGAAGTGACAGGCCCTCTGTCAGAGGCTGTGAGTGTCAGATTAAATTACAGGCCCTCTGTCAGAGGCTGTGAGTGTCAGATTAAATTACAGGCCCTCTGTCAGAGGCTGTGAGTGTCAGATGAAGTGACAGGCCCTCTGTCAGAGGCTGTGAGTGTCAGATGAAGTGACAGGCCCTCTGTCAGAGGCTGTGAGTGTCAGATTAAATTACAGGCCCTCTGTCAGAGGCTGTGAGTGTCAGATGAAGTGACAGGCCCTCTGTCAGAGGCTGTGAGTGTCAGATTAAATTACAGGCCCTCTGTCAGAGGCTGTGAGTGTCAGATTAAATTACAGGCCCTCTGTCAGAGCCTGTGAGTGTCAGATGAAGTGACAGGCCCTCTGTCAGAGGCTGTGAGTGTCAGATTAAATTACAGGCCCTCTGTCAGAGGCTGTGAGTGTCAGATTAAATTACAGGCCCTCTGTCAGAGGCTGTGAGTGTCAGATTAAATTACAGGCCCTCTGTCAGAGGCTGTGAGTGTCAGATTAAATTACAGGCCCTCTGTCAGAGGCTGTGAGTGTCAGATTAAATTACAGGCCCTCTGTCAGAGGCTGTGAGTGTCAGATTAAATTACAGGCCCTCTGTCAGAGGCTGTGAGTGTCAGATTAAATTACAGGCCCTCTGTCAGAGGCTGTGAGTGTCAGATTAAATTACAGGCCCTCTGTCAGAGGCTGTGAGTGTCAGATGAAGTGACAGGCCCTCTGTCAGAGGCTGTGAGTGTCAGATGAAGTGACAGGCCCTCTGTCAGAGGCTGTGAGTGTCAGATTAAATTACAGGCCCTCTGTCAGAGCCTGTGAGTGTCAGATGAAGTGACAGGCCCTCTGTCAGAGCCTGTGAGTGTCAGATTAAATTACAGGCCCTCTGTCAGAGGCTGTGAGTGTCAGATTAAATTACAGGCCCTCTGTCAGAGCCTGTGAGTGTCAGATTAAATTACAGGCCCTCTGTCAGAGGCTGTGAGTGTCAGATTAAATTACAGGCCCTCTGTCAGAGGCTGTGAGTGTCAGATTAAATTACAGGCCCTCTGTCAGAGGCTGTGAGTGTCAGATGAAGTGACAGGCCCTCTGTCAGAGGCTGTGAGTGTCAGATGAAGTGATGAGGCCCTGTGGTCAGTGCTGTGCTGCTATGATCCTGGGGCTGCACTGGCTGGACAGGTGGTAGTTGTTGGGAATACGAAAGTGAGATCTCATAATAAGAGGATGACCCCCCGACAGTGCAGCACTCCCTCATACTGACCCTCTGACAGTGCAGCACTTCCTCATACTGACCCTCTGAAAGTGCGGCACTCCCTCAGTACTGATCCTCTGACAGTGCAGCACTCCTTCAGTACTGACCCTCCGACAGTGCAGCACTCGCTCAGTACTGACCCTCTGACAGTGCAGCGCTCCCTCAGTACTGACCCTCTGTCAGTGCAGCACTCCCTCAGTACTGACCCTCCGACAGTGCAGCACTCCCTCAGTACTGACCCTCCGACAGTGCAGCAGTCACTCAATACTGACCCTCCGACAGTGCAGCACTCCCTCAGTACTGACCCTCTGACAATGCAGCACTCCCTCAGTACTGACCCTCTGACAGTGCAGCACTCCCTCAGTACTGACCCTCTGACAGTGCAGCACTCCCTCAGTACTGACCCTCTGACAATGCAGCACTCCCTGAATACTGACCCTCTGACAGTGCAGCACTCCCTCAGTACTGACCCTCTGACAATGCAGCACTCCCTCAGTACTGACCCTCTGACAATGCAGCACTCCCTGAATACTGACCCTGTGACAGTGCAGCACTCCCTCAGCACTGACCCTCTGACTGTGTGGCACTCACTCAGTACTGACCCTCTGACAGTACAGCGCTCCATAAGAACCCAGGTAAGATAAAGCTCAAAACTGAGGGAGAATTTGCCATTTCATTAATTTTTGGATGACCACATGATAGCCGAACCCAATGGGTTTCTGAATGCCACTTCAGGTTGGGTCCTATTCACCCTTAAAAACCCTGCTTCACGCTCCTCCATGTTAAAACTCTCAATTTTGTGTTCAAATGCCTCTTTTGCCCATCCATATCTCTGTAACCTCCTCCAGCCCTTACAACCCTATCCATTGCTGTAACCTCCTCCAGCCCCCAGACCCCTCCCTATCTCTGTAACCTCCTCCAGCCCCTACAACCCTCCCTATCTCTGTAACCTCCTCCAGTCCTTGCAACCCTCCCTATCTCTGTAACCTCCTCCAGCCCCTACAATGCTCCCTATCTCTGTAACCTCCTCCAGCCCCTACAACTCTCCCTATCTCTGTAACCTCCTCCAGCCCCTACAACCCTCCCTATCTCTGTAACCTCCTTCAGCCCCTACAACCCTCTCTATCTCTGTAACCTCCTCCAGCCCCTACAACCCTCTCTATCTCTGTAACCTCCTCCAGCCCCTACAACCCTCCCCAACTCTGTATCCTCCTCCAGCCCCTACACCCTCCCTATCTCTGTAACCTCCTCCAGCCCCTACAACTTTCCCTATCTCTGTAACCTCCTCCAGCCCCTACAACCCTCCCTCTCTCTGTAACCACCTCCAGCCCCTACAACCCTCCCTATCTCTGTAACCTCCTCCAGCCCCTACAACCCTCCCTATCTCTGTAACCTCCTCCAGCCCCTACAACCCTCTCTATCTCTGTAACCTCCTCCAGCTCCTAAACGATCCTAAAAGAGTTTGGGCACGTTATCGGCCTCCATCTGAGTAACCTGAACCATGAGCATCTTGTTCATCGCGAGGGGTTTGAATAGAGTAGTTAAGGAATAACAGTTTCCAGTGGCAGGAGGGTCGGTAACCAGAGGGACTCAGATTGAAGAGAATCGGGAAAAGAACCAGAGGGGGAGATGAGGAGAGTTGTTTATCTCACGCAGCTAGTTGTTTTGATCTGGGAGGCGCTGCCTGTCATTATTTTCCGGAGCTGCTTGGAATCTGATAAAGCCGCAAAACTCGGATGGGCTGCAAACAATTCAAGTTCAAAGAGGGGTTTTGGGGCCAAAGTTCGGGTGCCGGAGATTAAAACCCAAGCGGTTGACCCTGAACTGATTGTGCATCCCATTAACCAGCGACTGATAAGATTATGACTGTGTTTGTGCTGCGTGTTTTCACATTGACTGGCCCTATTGTGGATGAGTCACGCAAGCTGGTTCGAACAAACCTGACTTGGGAGAAGTGCACTCTGAAGCCAAAGCTGCTCGTTCTGGGCTGAGGGAGAGAGAGAGAGAGAGAGATAGAGAGAGAAGAGAGAGAGAGGAACCACCCAATCTGTCAAATCAGCAAGACTAGACTCACATGAATTCAGAAGGAGAGCTGGTCTTGTTGAAACTTGTAATATTCTTCGAACACCGGGAGGCTGCTTCCCCATTGGCAGGAGAGTCTAGAACTAGGGGTGGTGAGGGTCACAGTCACAGGATAAGGGGTCGGCCATTTTGGACTGAGACTCAGGGGGCGGTGAATCTTTGGAACTCTCTACCCCACCGAGCTGCGGACGCTCCATCGCTGAGCATATCCAAGGCTGAGATTGTTAGATTGCTGGTCACGAAGGGATAGGCCGGGCGTTGTGAGCGCGGTGTCAGGAAAATTGCGAATTCGCCGCTCAAAAGCGAGGCAGCTGTGCAACCTGATCTTAAAGGTTAATGTAGATGAGGCCTGGGAATAAAGGCCCCTGAGTCAGGAGGTTCTGGGTTCGAGTCCCGCTGTAGGTTAGAGCTTCATAATCGAGTCTGACGATTCCAGTGCCAGTTTGGGAGTGGTGCACTGTCGGAGGGTCAGTACTGAGGGAGTGCTGCACTGTCCGAGGGACAGTACTGAGGGAGTGCTGCACTGTCAGAGAGTCAGTACTGAGGGAGTGCTGCACTGTCAGAGGGTCAGTACTGAGGGAGCACTGCACTGTCAGAGGGTCAGTACTGAGGGAGTGCTGCACTGTCAGAAGGTCAGTACTGAGGGAGTGCTGCACTGTCAGAGGGTCAGTACTGAGGGAGCACTGCACTGTCAGAGGGTCAGTACTGAGGGAGTGCTGCACTGTCAGAGGGTCAGTACTGAGGGAGTGCTGCACTGTCAGAAGATCAGTACTGAGGGAGTGCTGCACTGTCAGATGGTCAGTACTGAGGGAGTGCTGCACTGTCAGAGGGTCAGTACTGAGGGAGTGCTGCACTGTCAGAGGGTCAGTGCTGAGGGAGTGCTGCACTGTCAGAGGGTCAGTACTGAGGGAGTGCTGCACTGTCAGAGGGTCAGTGCTGAGGGAGTGCTGCACTGTCAGAGGGTCAGTACTGAGGGAGTGCTGCACTGTCAGAGGGTCAGTACTGAGGGAGTGCTGCACTGTCAGAGGGTCAGTACTGAGGGATTGCTGCACTGTCAGAGGGTCAGTACTGAGGGAGTGCTGCACTGTCAGAGGGTCAGTACTGAGGGAGCGCTGCAACACAGCGCTGCCTTTCTGATGAAATGTTAAACTGAGGTGCCTGTCTTCCCTCTCAGGTGGATATTAAAGATCCAACGTCCTCTATCTGGAAGGAGTGCGGGGAGGGGGGTGGTGGGGGGGGGGTGGTGGTGGTGGAGTTGGAGGGGGCAGATTTCCCCGGTTTCCTGGGGCTCAATGCTTACCCTTCACACAACATCTCGAAAAAAGAGCAGACGGGCTGGGTGATTATCAGGTTACTGTGTCTGGGAGCTTGCTGTGCGCAAATTGGGTCCTGCCTTCTGCCAGTGACTGCATTTCAAAGGGAAACACATCACCAGCTGTGCAGCACCTTCCAGGGCTCCTGCGGTTGTGAAAAGTGCTCCAGAAAAATCAAGCCTCTCTCTCAGGCCGGCCGCGCGGTATAACTGCAGTCCGGCGGCGATGGCTGACACCGCACGTGCGCCAGCTCCACGTTGGCCGTTGTCATCAGTGTTGAGTCATATTTTACCACAAGACCGAACTTCGCTCCCGGCCTTATTATAAGTGATAGCCTCCCAGCGTTGGCATTAAAACCTCTGGTGATCAGCAGCTGTGGGGAGTTTACAACAATCGCAGAGCCTGGGTAAAGGGATAATGATGATTTCTCGCGGGGAGTCCGGAGCGGGGTCGGAGGGGGGCTCTGATTCTGAGAGGTTCTGGGCCGTGAGATTAGCAAGCAGAATAAAGAACAAGCAATTGCTCATGAGTGTTGCTTGTCGTCGTGGACTTAGGCAGGTTGAGTTGTGACAAATGAGCTGAAATGGTTTGAGTTTTGAGGGGGAAGGGAGACCTGAGCCTCTGTGTACCCCAATCTTTGCTAGAAGCTTCCAAGCCTGTTAACAAAAGCAGGCGGGCTTTTATAAAAGGGGCACGGGGCAGAATTTTCAGGTCTCCCTCCCGCAGGATGGGAAACATTGCCCAGAGAGGATAGAAACAGGGGAAATCACTGGCCTCATCTTTTTTCACTCGGTGATGGGAGGTGGGCACCGCTGGTTACATAGTCCAGCATTTATTGCCCTTCTCTAATTGCCCCGTCAGACGGTGGTGGCGAGCTGCTTTCCTGAGCTGCTTCGGTGCCCATGGTGTGGGTACACACACACACACAGTGCCTTTACACAGGATTACACAAGATTACACCGGCTATACGGGCACGGGAACAGGACATTCAGCCCAACCAGCCCATTCCGGTGTTTACGCTCCACTCGAGAGCCTCCTCCCATCTCTCCTCACCCCGGTCTACCATCGTCACCCCTGTATCCCCTTCTCCCTCATCCGCTTGTCTAACTTCCCCTTAAACACATCGATACCAAACACCTCAGCCACTCCCGGTGGGAGCGAGCTCCACATTCTCCCCGACTCTCTGGGTAAAGAAGTTCCCCCTGAATTCAATGGCTCCCTAGTTATGATCCTCCCCCACAAAGGGAACAGAACCTTTCAGGATTTTAAAGGCCTTTCTTAGGTCATCCCTCAGCTTCCTTTTATCCAAGGGGAAAGAGGCCCAGCCTGTCAACCCTTTCCCATGATGTATACCCACACATTTCTGGGATCATCCTCGTAAATCTTCTCTGTGCCCTCTCCAGTGTCCCTGTGTCCTTTTTATCCTTTAGTGATCAGAGCTGCCCACAGTAACCTGAGTCTGATCAGTGAGGGAGGGAGCTTCAGGATTTTGACCCAGCGACAGTGAAGGAAAGGCCTATAGATTTCCAAATCAGGATGGTGAGTGACTTGGAGGGGAACTTCCAGGTGGTGATGTTCCCATCTATCTGTTGCCCTTGTCCTTCTAGATGGTAGCGGTCATGGGTTTGGAAGGTGCTGCCTAAGGATCCTTGGTGAATTCCTCTAGTGCATCTTGTAGATGGTACAAACACTGCTGCTACTGTGCGTCGATGGTGGAGGGAGTGAATGTTTGTGGATGGGGTGCCACTCAAGTGGGGCTGCTTTGTCCTGGATGGTGTCGAGCTTCTTGAGTGTTGTGGGAGCTGCATTCATCCAGGCAAGTGGGGAGTATTCCATCACACTCCTGACTTGTGCCTTGTAGATGGTGGACAGGCTTTGGGGAGTCAGGAGGTGAGTTACTGTCCACAGGATTCCCAGCCTCTGACCTGCTCTTGTAGCCACAGTATTTAAATGGCTATTCCAGTTCAGTTTCTGGTCAATGGTAACCCCCAGGCTGTTGATAGTGAAGGATTCAGTGATGGTAATGCCATTGAATGTCAAAGGGCGATGGTTAGATTCTCTCTTGTTGGAGATGATCATTGCCTGACACTTGTGTGGCACAAATGTTACTTGTCACTTGTCAGCCCGAGCTGGAAGTTGTCGTCCACCTTTTTGGCCAAGCGTTTGGTCACCTCTCCTAAAGTCTCCTTACATAAAAACATAGAAACTAGGAGCAGGAGAAGGCCATTCAGCCCTTCGAGCCTGCTCTGCCATTCATTATGATCATGGCTGATCATCCAACTCAATAGCCTGCTCCCGCTTTCTCCCCATACTCTTTGATCCCTTTCACCCCAAGAGCTATATCTAACTCCTTCTTGAAAACAGACAATGTTTTGGTCTCAACTACTTTCTGTGGTAACAAATTCCACAGGCTCACCACTCTCTGGCTGAAGAAATTTCTCCTCATCTCAGTCCCAAATAGCCTACCCCATATCCTCAGACTGTGACCTTGGTTCTGGACTCCCCCACCATCGGGAACATCCTTCCTGCATCTACCCTGTCTAGTCCTGTTAGAATTTTATAGGTTTCTATGAGATCTCCCCTCATTCTTCTGAACTCCAGTGAATATAATCCTAACCGACTCAATCTCTCCTCATATGTCAGTCCCGCCATCCCAGGAATCAGTCTGGGAAACCTTCGCTGCACTCCCTCTATAGCAAGAACATCCTTCCTCAGATAAGGAGATCAAAACTGCGCACAATATTCCAGGTGTGGTCTCACCAAGGCCCTGTATAATTGCAGCAAGACATCCCTGCTTCTGTACTCGAATCCTCTCACTATGAAGGCCAACATACCAGTTGCCTTCTTTACCACCTGCTGCACCTGCATGCTTACCTTCAGCGACTGGTGTACAAGGACACCCAGGTCTCATTGCACATTCCCCTCTCTCAATTTATAGCCATTCAGATAATAATCTGCCTTCCTGTTTTTGCTACCAAAATGGATAACCTCACATTTATCCACATTATACTGCATCTGCTATGCATTTGCCCACTCACTCAGCTTGTCCAAATCACACTGAAGCATCTCTGCATCCTCCTCACAGTTCACCCTCCCATCCAGCTTTGTGTCATCTGCAAATTTGGAGATATTACATTTAATTCCCTCATCAAAATCATTAATATATATTGTGAATAGCTGGGGTCCCAGCACCGATCCCTGTGGTACCCCACTAGTCACTGCCTGCCATTTGGAAAAAGACCCATTTATTCACTGGGCTGCTTCATTTATTATCACTGGCTGCTTGTCCCAACAAAGGCCCCTCCCCCCCGCCCCACCAAACCAGCTTATATTTCACCCTTTTCCTAATTTTACTTAGTTCTGTTGAAGGGTCATGAGGACTCGAAACGTCAACTTTGCTCTTCTCCGCCGATGCTGCCAGACCTGCTGAGTTTTTCCAGGCATTTCTGTTTCTGTTTTTGTTTTGGATTTCCAGCATCCGCAGTTTTTTGTTTTTATCCATTCATTCCTACTCTTTGTTTCCAACTAGTTTTCTATGCATCTCCAATACACTACCCCCAATCCCCTGCGCTTTAATTTTACACGCTAATCTCTTATGTGGGATTTTGTCGAAAGCCTTCTGAAAGTCCAAATAAACCACATCCACTGGCTCCCCCTCATCAACCCTACTAGCTACATCCTCTCAAAATTCCAGTACATTTGTCGAGCATGATTTCCCTTTCGTAAATCCATGCTGACTCGGTCCGATTCAGCCACTGTTTTCCACATACTTATGTGGTTCTGGGTCAAATTCCTATGAAGATTCATGGAACCCTTTACGAGACTGTAGATGCTGCAGAAAAATGGACCATTGCTGAGAGAACACATACCACAAATTGTTTAGCCCTGGATTTGGGGGCTGGTGTTAACTGTCTGACAGACAATTGGCAGGCTGACAGAGACAAGGAACAATAGGGACAGGAGGAGGCCATTCAGCCCGATGAGCCTGTTTCACCATTCCATCAGAAAATGGATAATTTGTTAACTAAACTCCATCTTCTTCGGTTTTTGTGACCCTCTCTACCCTTACACAACAAAAATCAACTAGGATTTTTTTTATGGAGGTGGGATAGGGGGAGAGAGAGTTCCAGATTTCCTCTACCCTTTGTCTGCAGAAGTGCTTCCTGACATCACCTACCACCCCCCCCCCCACCCCACCCCCCAAACGGCTTGGCTCCAAATTTAAGGTACCTACCCCGGTTGTGGATCCACAATACAGAAATCCAATCTTTCAAAGGAAACCTAGCTGAACTATTTTCCAATATTCAGGACTGTAAAGTCAACAGGGGTTGCAGCTGGGGGTGGAGGGTTGGCATGTTCTGGCATGACTGAGATTTAAGAATCTACCACACAGGGATATGGGGTTAAGTAGCGCTTGCTCAGCCGAAGGAACAACAGCTCCCAGGCCAAGGAGACCTGACTATGGAGGAAGCAGCACTTCCCGGACGCCAAGGAAGGAAGTGTTGTGTCTGGGTCCATCTCTCCGCATGGCCATTGCAATCGCGTCTCACTGGGACAGGTCAGAATGCTCTGCCTCTGGAACTGAGTGATAGGCTGCTGGGTGAATTTTGACAGGGTGCCCCCCCACCCGGATCCAAAACTGTTCAAACAGATTGACCAGGGATTCAGAAATTCAGCAATTTTCCTTTGCATTGGTTTGTGTAATGGGCAGTGGTTCCACATCAGTTATTGTTGTTACAAAACATCTTTAATTCACCAGGAATTACCTCACAGGAGATCCACAAGCACACTGTCAGTCACACACTGTCAAACACTTGTCCGGCACACAGGCATGCATGCGCTGTGTGTCACGCACTGTCACACACCTGTCAGTCACACACTGTGTGTCACGCAGTGTCGCGCACAGTCACACACTTGTCTGTCACAATGTATGTCGTGAACTGTCAGTCATACATGGTGTGTCACGCACTGTCAGTCACGCACTGTCAGTCACACGTTGTGTGTTGCGTACTATCACACACTTGTCTGTCATACTGTCAGTCGCACACTGTCTGTCACACACAGTGTGTCACGCACTGTATTTCACACGCTGTGTGTCAGGCGTTGTTGTGCGCTGTCACACACTTGTCTGTCACCCATGTGCAAAGCACTATCAGCCATTCACTGCATTTCATTTGTTTCATTACTGCCAGTTGAACACATTGGGCAGAATTTTACAGTCCTGTTTCGGTGGGGATGGGGCAGTAAAATGCGGCGACAGCGACAGCATTGACGACAGCGGGAACGTAAAAACCTGCTGTCGTAAAATTCTGCCCAATGTATCGCGCACTGTCAGTCGCACACTGTCAGTCATACACTGTGTGTTGCATACTGCCAGTCGCACACTGTGTGTCGTGCACTGTCAGCTGTGCGCTGTGTCGTGCACTGTCAGTTGTGCACTGTGTCGTGCACTGTCAGCTGTGCACTGTGTCATGCACTGTCAGCGGTGCGCTGTGTCGTGCACTGTCAGTTGTGCACTGTGTCGTGCACTGTCAGCTGTGCACTGTGTCGTGCACTGTCAGTTGTGCACTGTGTCGTGCACTGTCAGCTGTGCGCTGTGTCGTGCACTGTCAGTTGTGCACTGTGTGCCACGCTCTGTCATTCGTGCGCCGTGTGTTGCACAGTCAGTTACGCACTGTGTTGCGCACCGTCAATTGCTCACTGTCAGCCATGTTGAGTAAGTCACACACTGCCAGCTGCACACTGTCAGTCACACACCTTTGTGCACTGTCAGTCACACACTGTGTCGCACACTGTCAGTCACACACTGTCTAGCACACACTGGCACTCACTGTCTACCACACACTGACACTCACTGTCTACCACTCGCTGACACACACTGTCTAGCACACACTGACATTCACTGTCTACCACACACTGACACACACTGTATTCCACACACTGAAACTCACTGTCTATCACACACTGACACTCACTGCCTACCACACACTGACACTCACTGTCTACCACACACTGACATACACTGTATTCCACACACTGAAACTCATTGTCTATCACACACTGACACTCACTGCCTACCACACACTGACACTCACTGTCTACCACACACTGTATAGCACACACTGACACTCACTGTCTACCACACACTGACAAATACTGCCTACCACACACTGACACACACTGTCTACCACACACTGACACTCACTGTCTACCACACACTGACAAATACTGCCTACCACACACTGACACACACTGTCTACCACATACTGACACTCACTGTCTACCACACACTGACAAATACTGCCTACCACACACTGACACTCACTGCCTATCACACACTGACACTCACTGCCCACCACACACTGACACTCACTGCCCACCACACACTGAAAAACACTGCATACCACACACTGACACACACTATCTACCACACACTGACACACACTGTCTACCACACACTGACACTCACTGTCTACCACACACTGACAAATACTGCCTACCACACACTGACACACACTGTCTATCACACACTGACAAATACTGCCTACCACACACTGACACTCACTGCCTATCACACACTGACACTCACTGCCCACCACACACTGACACTCACTGCCCACCACACACTGAGAAATACTGCATACCACACACTGATACTCACTGCCTACCACACACTGACACTCACTGTCTACCTCACACTGGCACACACCCTCTACCTCACACTGACACACACTGTCTACCACACACTGACACTCACTGCCTATCACACACTGACACTCACTGCCTATCACACACTGACACTCACTGCCTACC